>NW_028270186.1:28904831-29146213 GCF_037043375.1 Chiloscyllium plagiosum | reverse complement strand
GGATGGAGAGAGTGGGGGACAGAGAAGGAGGGGGACAGAGAGTGGGCAGAGAGAAGGGGGCAGAGAGAGGGAGAGGGGGTCAGAGAGTGGGGGAGAGAGACAGGGGACAGAGAGAGGGATACAGAAAGAGGAGGACAGAGAGAGGGGGAGATAGACGGGACAGAGAGAGGGGATAGAGAGTGGGGGATAGAGAGGGGTACAGAGTGGAGGGAGAGAGGGGGACAGAGAGTGGGGGGATGGAGAGAGTGGGGGACAGAGAGAGAGAGAGGGGGACAGAGAGAGAGGGGACAGAGAGGGGGGCAGAGAGAAGGGGGCAGAGAGAGAGTGACACAGAGGGGGCCAGAGAGAGGGGGACAGGGAGAGAGGCGGGTGGGAGAGAGAGGGGGTCACAGAGAGAGGGAACAGAGAGAGGGGTACAGAGAGAGAGAGAGGGGGACAAAAAGGGGGGATAGAGAGAGGCGGGTAGGAGACAGAGGGGGACAGAGAGAGGGCGACAGAAAGAGGGGGCAGAGAGCAGGGCAGAGGGAGAGGCAGGTGGGAGAGAGACAGGGTCAGAAGGAGGGGGACAGAAAGAGGGCGACAGAGAGAGGGGGCAGCGAGCGGGGGAGAGAGAGAGGCGGTTGGGAGAGAGAGGGGGTCAGAGAGAGGGCGACAGACAGAGGGGGACAGAGAGTGGAGGACAGAGAGTGAGGTAGATAGAGGGGGGCAGAGAGAGGGGGACAGAGAGTGAGGGGGACAGAGAAAGGGGGCGACAGAGAGAGGGGGACAGAGTGGGGGAGACAGAGAGAGAGGTAGACAGAGAGAGGGAGACAGAGAGAGAGGGAGACAGAGAGAGAGGGGATAGAGAGAGGGGGAACAGAGAGAGAGGAGGGGATAGAGAGTGAGGGGACAGAGAGAGTGGGACAGAGAGAGGGGGGTCAGAGAAAGGGTGACAGAGAGAGGTTGAACAGAGAGAGGGGGACAGAGAGAGTGGGAGACAGAGAGAGAGGGTACAGAGAGAGAGGGGTACAGAGAGAGAGAGGGTACAGAGAGAGGGGGGGGACAGAAAGAGAGGGTACCGAGAGAGACAAAGGGGCAGAGAGAGAGCGGCGATCAGAGAGAGAGGGGCAGAGAGAGAGGGGGACAGAGAGAGAGGGGGACAGAGAGAGAGAGGGGGCAGAGAGAGAGGGGGAAGGGGGGGGACAGAGAGAGGGGGACAGACAAAGGGGGAACAGAGAGAGGGGGATAGAGAGACGGTGACAGAGAGAGGGGGGCAGAGAGAGGGAGACAGAGAGAGAGAGGGACAGAGACAGGGGGACAGAGAGAGGGGTCGGCAGGGCAGAGCGAGTGGGGGCAGAGAGAGGGCAACAGAGAGGGGGTCAGAGAGCGGGGAGAGAGAGAGGGGACAGAGAGAGAGGGACAGAGCGAGAGGGGGACAGAGAGTGGGGGGATGGAGAGAGTGGGGGACAGAGAGAGGGGGCAGAGACAGAGGGGGGCAGTGACAGGGGGGACAGAGAGAGGGGGCAGAGAGAGGGGACAGTGAGAGAGGGGGACAGAAAGAGAGGGGTGACAGAGAGAGAGGGGGGACAGTGGGGGGGTACAGAGAGAGGTGGGTGGGAGAGAGTGGGGGTCAGAGAGTGGGGAGATAGAGGGGGGCAGAGAGAGAGGGGCAGAAAGAGACGACAGAGAGAGGGGCACAGAGTGTGGGGGAGATAGAGGGGTCAGAGAGAGGGGGACAGAGAGAGGGGGACAGAGAGTGGGGGACAGAGAGGGGTACAGAGTGGGGTGAGAGAGGGGGTCAGAGAGAGGGGGACAGAGTGTGGGGATGGAGAGAGTGGGGGACAGAGAAGGAGGGGGGACAGAGAGGGGGCAGAGAGAAGGGGGCAGAGAGAGGGACACAGAGAGAGGAGGACAGAGAGAGGGGGAGATAGACGGGACAGAGAGAGGGAATAGAGATTGGGGGATAGAGAGGGGTACAGAGTGGAGGGAGAGAGGGGGACAGAGAGTGGGGGGATGGAGAGAGTGGGGGACAGAGAGAGAGAGAGAGGGGACAGAGAGAGAGGGGACAGAGAGGGCAGAGAGGGGGGCAGAGAGAAGGGGGCAGAGAGAGAGTGACACAGAGGGGGCCAGAGAGAGGGGGACAGGGAGAGAGGCGGGTGGGAGAGAGAGGGGGTCACAGAGAGAGGGAACAGAGAGAGGGGTACAGAGTGGGGGAGAGAGAGGGGGTCAGAGAGAGTGGGAGACAGAGAGAGAGGGTACAGAGAGAGAGGGGGACAGAGAGAGAGAGGGTACAGAGAGAGGGGGGGACAGAAAGAGAGGGTACCGAGAGAGACAAAGGGGCAGAGAGAGAGCGGGGATCAGAGAGAGAGGGGCAGAGAGAGAGGGGGACAGAGAGAGAGGGTGACAGAGAGAGAGAGGGGCAGAGAGAGAGGAGGAAGAGGGGGGGACAGAGAGAGGGGGACAGACAAAGGGGGAACAGAGAGAGGGGGATAGAGAGACGGTGACAGAGAGAGGGGGGCAGAGAGAGGGAGACAGAGAGAGAGAGGGACAGCGAGAGAGGGGGACAGAGAGAGGGGTCGGCAGGGCAGAGAGAGTGGGGGCAGAGAGAGGGCAACAGAGAGGGGGTCAGAGAGCGGGGGAGAGAGAGAGGGGACAGAGAGAGAGGGACAGAGAGAGAGGGGGACAGAGAGAGGGGGGGACAGAGAGAGGGGGGGACAGAGAGACCGCGACAGAGAGAGGGGCGACAGCGAGAGAGGGGGACAGTGAGGTGGTACAGGGAGAGGCGGGTGTGAGAGAGTGGGGGTCAGAGAGAGGGCGACTGAGAGCGAGCGACAGAGAGACGGGGACAGAGAGGGGGTCAGAGAGAGAGGGGGCCAGAGAGAGAGAGGGGAGAAAGAGAGAGGAAGGACAGAGAGAGGAGGACAGAGAGAGAAGGGGACAGAGAGAGGGGTACAGAGTGGGGGAGAGAGAGGGGGTCAGAGAGTGGGGGGACAGAGAGTGGGGGGTTGGAGAGGGGGGCAGAGAGAGCGGGAGAGAAAGGGGGGCAGTGAGAGGGGGATAGAGAGAGGGGGACAGAGAGAGGGGGACGGGGGCCAGAGAGAGAGGGGGCTGAGAGAGAGGGCAACAGAGAGGGGGTCAAAGAGCGGGGGAGAGAGAGAGAGGACAGAGCGAGGGGGACAGGAGTGAGGGGGACAGAGAGAGGGGGACAGAGAGAGGGGAACAGAGAGAGAGAGGTCGGGGGAGCAGAGAGAGCGGGGGCAGAGAGAGCAACAGAGAGGGGGCAGAGAGCAGGGGAGAGAGAGGGGACAGATAGAGGGGGACAGAGAGAGAGCGGACAGAGAGAGAGAGGGACAGAGAGACGGCGACAGAGAGAGGGTGACAGAGAAAGAGGGGGACAGAGAGTGGGGGAGATAGAGGGTGTCAGAGAGAGAGGGGGTCAGAGAGAGAGGGGGGACAGAGAGAGAAGGGGGCAGAAAGAGGAGACAGAGAGAGGGGGACAGAGACAGAGGAGGACAGAGAGAGAAGGGGTCAGAGAGAGGGGGCGACAGAGAGGGTGGGGACAGAGAGAGAGGGGGGCATAGAGAGGGGGAACAGAGAAAGGTGGGACAGAGAGAAGGGGGATAGAGAGACGGTGACAGAGAGAGGGGACAGAGGGAGACAGAGAGAGGCGTACAGTGTGAGGGAGAGAGGGGGTCAGAGAGAGGGGGACAGAGAGTGGGGGGATGGAGAGAGTGGGGTATAGAGAGAGGGGGGGGACAGAGAGAGAGAGGGGGAACAGAGAGGGGGCAGAGAGAGAGGGGGCAGAGAGAGGGTGACAGAGAGGGGATCAGAGAGCGGGGGAGAGAGAGGGGACCGAGAGATGGGGACAGAGGGGGGGACAGAGAGAGAAGGGGCAGGGAGAGAGAGTGGGCAGAGAGAGAGAGGGGGCAGAGAGGGGTGGTCAGAGAAATGGCGACAGAGAGAGGGGCGACAGAGAGAGGGGACAGTGAGGTGGTACATGGAGAGGCGGGTGTGAGACAGTGGTGGTCAGAGAGAGGGCAACAGAGAGAGGGGGACAGACAGCGGGGGAGAGAGGGGGCAGAGGGAGAGGGGGACAGAGAGAGAGGGGGGCAGAAAGAGGCGACAGAGAGAGGGGGGCAGATAGGAGGACAGAGAGAGAGGGGGCCAGAGAGGGGGGGGGGGCAAAGGGAGAGGAGGCCAGAGACAGGGGGGCAGAGAGAGAGGGGCAGAGAGAGAGGGGAAACAGAGAGTGGGGGAGATAGAGAGAGAGGAGACAGAGACAGGGGGGGACGGAGAGAGAAGGGGCAGAGAGAGAGGGGGACAGAGAGGGAGAGGGGCAGAGAGAGGGGGGGCAGAGGGGGGGACAGAGAGAGGGGGGACAGAGAAAGGGGGAACAGAGAGAGGGGGGATAGAGAGACGGTGACAGAGAGGGGGGGCAGAGAGAGGGAGACAGAGAGAGAGGGGGACAGAGAGAGAGAGAGGGAGACAGAGAGAGGGATCGGGGGGGGCAGAGTGAGTGGGGGCAGAGAGAGGGCAACAGAGAGGGGGTCAGACAGCGGGGGAGAGAGAGAGGGGACAGAGAGAGGGCGACAGAGAGAGAGGCGGACAGAGAGAGGGGGAACAGAGAGACGGCGACAGAGAGAGGGGCGACAGAGAGAGGGGGGGACAGTGAGGTGGTACAGGGAGAGGCGGGTGTGAGAGAGTGGGGGTCAGAGAGAGGGCGACTGAGAGAGGGGGACAGAGAGCGGGGGACAGAGAGGGGGTCAGAGAGAGAGGGGGTCAGAGAGAGGGCGACAGAGAGAGGGAGCCAGAGAGAGAGGGGGCCAAAGTGATAGGAAGCCAGAGACAGGGGGGCAGAGAGAGAGGGGGAAAAGAGAGTGGGGGACATAGAGAGAGAGGGGACAGAGAGAGAGGGGGACAGAGAGACGGCGACAGAGAGAGCGTAACAGAGAGAGAGGGGGACAGGAAGAGGAGACAGAGAGAGGGGGACAGAGAGAGAAGGGGTCAGAGAGAGGGGGGACAGAGGGGGGACAGAGAGAGGGGGGCAGAAATAGGAGACAGAGACAGGGGGACAGAGACAGAGCAGGACAGAGAGAGAAGGGGTCAGAGAAAAGGGGGGACAGAGAGAGGGGGGACAGAGAGAGGGGGGACAAAGAGAGGGGGGCAGAGAGATAGGGGACAGAGAGGGGGTCAGAGAGCGGGGGAGAGAGAGAGAGGGGACAGAGAGAGGGGGTCAGAGAGCGGGGAGAGAGAGAGGGGACAGAGAGAGGGGGACAGAGAGAGGGGGGACAGAGAGGGGGGCAGAGAGATAGGGGGCAGAGAGAGGGCGACAGAGAGGGGGTCAGAGGGCGGGGGAGAGAGAGAGGGGACAGAGAGAGGGGGACAGAGAGAGGGGGCAGAGAGAGGGAGTGACAGAGAGGTGGTCAGAGAGCGGTAGAGAGAGGGGACTGCGAGAGGGGGATAGAGAGAGGGGGCAGCGAGAGAGGGGGCAGAGAGAGAGGGGGACAGTGAGGGGGTCAAAGAGCAGGGGAGAGAGAGAGGGGGCAGAGAGATGGGGACAGAGCGAGGGGAACAGTGAGAGAGGAACAGAGAGAGTGGTACAGAGAGAGAGGGGGACAGGGAGAGGGGGACGGGGGTCAGAGAGAGGGGGGCAAAGAGAGAGGGGGCAGAGAGAAGGGGCAGAGAGAGGGGGCAGAAAGAGAGGATGACAGAGAGGGGGTCAGAGAGCGGGAGAGAGAGAGAGAGGGACAGTGAGAGGGGATAGAGAGAGGGGGACAGAGAGAAGGGGGCAGAGAGAGAGAGGGGGCAGAGAGAGAGGGCGACAGAGAGGGGGTCAAAGAGCGGGACAGAGAGAGGGGGGACAGAGAGAGGGGGATAGAGAGAGGGCGACAGAGAGAGGGTGCCAGAGTGAGGGCGGACAGAGTGGGGTGGACAGAGAGAGGGGAATAGAGAGAGTGGAACAGAGAAAGAGAGGGGGACAGAGAGAGGGGTCGGGGGGGGCAGAGAGAGCGGGGGCAACGAGAGGGCAACAGAGAGGGGGTCAGAGATCGGGGGAGAGAGAGAGGGGACAGAGAGAGAGGGACAGAGAGAGTGGGGGACAGAGAGAGATGGGGACAGAGAGACGGCGACAGAGAGAGGGGTGACAGAGAGAGAGGGGGACAGTGAGGTGGTACAGGGAGAGGCGGGTGTGAGAGAGTAGGCGTCAGAGAGAGGGCGACTGAGAGAGGGGGACAGAGAGCGGGGGAGATGGAGGGGGTCAGAGAGAGAGGGGGCAGAAAGAGGCGACAGAGAGAGGGGGACAGAGAGAGAGGGGGACAGAGAGAGAGGAGGACAGAGAGAGAGCGGGGCAGAGAGAGAGTGGGACAGAGGGAGGGGGGCACAGAGAGAGAGGGGGGCAGAGAGAGAAGAGGACAGAGAGAGAAGGGGACAGAGAGAGGGAGGGACAAAGAGGGGGGAACAGAGAAAGGTGGGACAGAGAGAAGGGGGATAGAGAGACGGTGACAGAGAGAGGGGACAGAGAGAGAGGGACAGAGAGAGAGAGGGGACAGAGAGAGAGGGGGACAGAGAGGGCGTCAGAGAGCGGCGGAGAGAGAGAGGGGACAGAGAGAGAGGGGGTAGAGAGAGGGAGGGCAGAGAGAGAGGGGGCAGAGAGATCTGGACAGAGAGACGGCGACAGAGAGAGAGGGGCGACAGAGAGAGGGGGACAGTGAGGTGGTACAGGGAGAGGCCAGAGTGAGAGAGTGGGGGTCAGAGAGAGGTCGACAGAGAGAGGGGGACAGAGAGGGGGTCAGAGAGAGAGGGGGTTAGAGAGAGAGGGGGGCAGAGAGAGAGGGGGCGGAAAGAGTCGACAGAGAGAGGGGGGCAGACAGGAGGACAGAGAGAGAGGGGCAGAGAGAGGGCGACAGAGAGAGGGGGGGCCAGATAGAGAGGAGGCCAGAGACAGGGGGCCAGAGAGAGAGGGGCAGAGAGAGAGGGGGAACAGAGAGTGGGGAGATAGAGAGAGGGGCAGAGAGAGATGGGGGCAGACAGAGGGGGACAGAGTGAGGGGGGGCAGAGAGAGAGGGACAGGGAGAGGGGACAGAAAGAGGGAGGCAGAGAGTTGGGGAGATAGAGGGGGTCAGAGAGTGGGAACAGAGAGAGGTGTACAGAGTGGGGGAGATGGGATGTCAGAGAGAGGGGGACAGAGATTGGGGGGATGGAGAGAGATAGGGGGACAGAGAGGGGGGAGAGATAGAGTGGACAGAGAGAGAGGGACAGAGAGAGCGGGCAGAGAGAGGGGGCAGAGAGAGAGGGGGACAGAGAGAGAGGGGACAGAGAGAGAGGGGGACAGAGAGAGAGTGGACAGAGAGAGAGGAGGACAGAGAGAGGGGGGACAGAGAGGGGGGGGACAGAGAGAGGGGGAGACAGAGAGAGGGGGAGACAGAGAGAGAGGTGGGTGGGAGAGAGAGGGGGACAGAGATGGGGGAACAGAGAGAGCGGGACTGAGAGAGAGGGGGACAAAGAGGAGGGATAGAAAGATGCGGGTGGGTGAGAGAGGGGGACAGAGGGGGACAGAGAGTGGGGAGATGGAGAGAGTGGGGGACAGAGAGAGAGAGAGGGGGACAGAGAGAGAGGGCGACAGAGAGGGGTCAGAGAGCGGGGAGAGAGAGAGGATACAGAGAGAGGGGGACAGAGAGAGGGGGACAGAGAGAGGGGGGCAGAGAGAGAGGGGACAGAGAGAGTGGGGGCAGTGAGAGGTGGCAGAGAGGGGGCAGAGAGAGGGGACAGAGAAAGGGGGACAGAGAGAGAGGGGGACAGAGAGAGGGGGACACAGAGAGGAGGGCAGAGAGAGAGGGGGACAGAGAGAGGGGGCAGAGAGAGGGGACAGAGAAAGGGGGATAGAGAGAGAGGGGGACAGAGAGTGTGGGACAGAGAGAGGGGGACAGAGCGAGGGGATATAGAGGAGAACAGAGAGTGGGGGACAGAGAGAGGGGTACAGAGTGGGGGAGAGGGGGGTCAGAGAGAGGGGGACAGAGAGTGGGGGGATGTAGAGAGTGGGGGACAGAGAGAGAGAGGGGGAGACAGAGAGGGGTCAGAGAGAGAGGGAGAGAGAGAGGGGACAGAGATGGGGGAACAGAGAGAGCGGGACAGAGAGATAGGGAGACAAAGAGGAGGGATAGAGAGAGGCGGGTGGGAGAGAGAGGAGGACAGGTGGGGACATAGAGTGGGGAGATGCAGAGAGTAGGGGACAGAGAGAGAGGGGGGGAACAGAGAGAGGGTGACAGAGAGGGGGTCAGAGAGCGTGGGAGAGAGAGAGGACACAGAGTGAGGTTGACAGAGACGGGGGGACAGAGAGGGGGGACAGAGAGAGGGTGACAGAGAGAGGGAGAGAGAGTGAGGGGGCAGAGAGAGGGGGCACAGAGGGGGCAGAGAGCAAGGGGGACAGAGAGAGGGGGACAGAGAGAGGGGGGACAGAGAGAGGGGGTACAGAGGGAGGGGGTGACAGAGAGAGGGGGACAGAGAGAGGGGCAGAGAGAGGGGGGCAGAGAGAGAGGGGGACAGAGAGAGTGGGACACAGAGAAGAGGGCAGAGAGAGGGGTACAGAGGGAGAGGGGACAGAGAGAGAGGGGGACAGAGAGAGAGAGGGGCAGAGAGTGGGGAGATAGAGGGGGTCAGAGAGAGTGGAACAGAAAGAGAGGGGGACAGAGAGAGGAGTCAGAGAGAGGGGGACAGAGAGAGGGGGACAGAGAGAGAGGTGGACAGATAGAGTCGGGACACAGAGGGGGGACAGGGAGAGGGGACAGAGAGAGGGGAAACAGAGAGGGGGACAGAGAGAGAGGTGCAGATAGAGGGGGCAGAAAGAGGGGGGATAGAGAGAGGGGGACAGAGAGACGGTGACAGAGAGAGGGAGAGAAAGGGCGACAGAGAAATGGTGATAGAGAGGGGGGGGGAGAGAGAGGGCGACAGAGAAGGGGGAATGGAGAGAGGAGGGCAGAGAGAGGGGGGACAGAGAGAGGATGACAGAGAGAGAGGGACAGTGAGAGGGGACACAGAGAGAGAGGGGGACAGAGAGAGGAGGACAAACAGAGGGCGGACAGAGAGGGGGCCACAGAGAGAGGGGGGACAGAGAGAGGGGGGGACAGAGAGGGGGAGAGAGAGAGAGGGGGGGCAGAGAGAGGGGGGACAGAGAGAGGGGGGACAGAGAGTCGAAAACAGAGAGGGGGAGAGAGAGGGTGACAGAGAGAGAGGGGGACAGAGAGAGGGTGACAGAGACGGGGGAAAAGATAGGGCGACAGAGAGAGGGGACAGAGAAATGGGGGTCAGAGAAAAAGGGGACAGAGAGAGGGGGTCAGAGAGAGAGGGGAGAGAGAGAGGGAATAGAGAGAGGGGGACAGAGAAATGGTGACGGGGGGGGGGGGGAGAGCGGGCGACAGAGAAGGGGGAATGGAGAGAGGAGGGCAGAGAGAGGGGGACAGAGAGAGGGTGACAGAGAGAGAGGGACAGTGAGAGGGGGGACAGAGAGAGAGGGGGGCAGAGAGAGGGGGACAAACAGAGGGGGGTCAGAGAGGGGGGCACAGAGAGAGGGGGAACAGAGAGAGGGGGGACAGAGAGGGGGAGAGAGAGGGCGACAGAGAGAGGGGGACAGAGAGACGGTGACAGAGAGGGGGGAAAAGATAGGGCGACAGAGAGAGGGGACAGAGAAAGGGGAGTCAGAGAAATGGGGGACAGAGAGAGGGGAAACAGAGGGGGGGGGACAGAGAGAGAGGGGCAGATAGAGGGGGGTAGAAAGAGGGGGGATAGAGAGAGGGGGGACAGAGAGACGGTGACAGAGAGGGGGAGAGAGAGGGCGACAGAGAAATGGTGACAGAGAGGGGGGGGGGAGAGAGGGCGACAGAGAAGGGGGAATGGAGAGAGGAGGGCAGAGAGATGGGGGACAGAGAGAGGGTGACAGAGAGAGAGGGACAGTGAGAGGGTGGAAAGAGAGAGGGCGACAGAGAGAGGGGGGACAGAGAGATGGGAGAACAGAGAGGGGGAACAGAGAGAGGGGGGAAGAGAGAGAGGGGGACAGAGAGAGGGGGACAGAGAGAGGGGGGACAGAGAGGGGGACAGAGAGAGGGGGGACAGAGAGAGGGGGGACAGAGAGACGAAGACAGAGAGGGGGAGAGAGAGGGCGACAGAGAGAGAGGGGGACAGAGAGAGGGTGACAGAGAGGGGGGGGAAAGATAGGGCGAGAGAGAGAGGGGACAGAGAAAGGGGGGTCAGAGAGAGAGGGGAGAGAGAGAGGGGATAGAGAGAGGGGGACAGAGAGAGAGGGGAGAGAGAGAGGAGACAGAGAGAGGGGACAGAGAGAGAGGGGGGTATAGAGAGAGGGTGACAGAGAGAGAGGGACAGTGAGAGGGGGACAGAGAGAGAGGGGGACAGAGAGAGGGGGACAAACAGAGGGGGGTCAGAGAGGGGGGCACAGAGAGAGGGGGGAACAGAGAGAGGGGTGACAGAGAGGGGGAGAGAGAGAGAGAGAGGGGGGACAGAGAGAGGGGGGACAGAGAGACGAAAACAGAGAGGGGGAGAGAGAGGGCGACAGAGAGAGGGGGAGAGAGAGACGGTGACAGAGAGGAGGGAAAAGATAGGGCGACAGAGAGAGGGGACAGAGAAAGGGGGGTCAGAGAAAAGGGGGACAGAGAGAGGGGAAACAGAGAGGGGGGCAGAGAGAGAGGGGCAGATAGAGGGGGGTAGAAAGAGAGGGGATAGAGAGAGGGGGGACAGAGAAATGGTGACAGAGAGGGGGGAGAGAGAGGGCGACAAAGAAGGGGGAATGGAGAGAGGAGGGCAGAGAGAGGGGGGACAGAGAGAGGGTGACAGAGAGAGAGGGACAGTGAGAGGGGGGAAAGAGAGAGGGGGCAGAGAGAGGGGGACAGAGAGATGGGAGAACAGAGAGGGGGAACAGAGAGAGGGGGGAAGAGAGAGAGGGGGACAAAGAGAGGGGGACAGAGAGAGGGGGGACAGAGAGGGGGACAGAGAGAGGGGGGACAGAGAGAGGGGGGACAGAGAGACGAAGACAGAGAGGGGGAGAGAGAGGGCGACAGAGAGAGAGGGGGACAGAGAGAGGGTGACAGAGAGGGGGGAAAAGATAGGGCGACAGAGAGAGGGGACAGAGAAAGGGGGGTCAGAGAGAGAGGGGAGAGAGAGAGGGGATAGAGAGAGGGGGACAGAGAGAGAGGGGAGAGAGAGAGGAGACAGAGAGAGGGGGCAGAGAGAGGGGGGTATAGAGAGAGGGGGGACAGAGAGAGGGAGAGAGAGAGAGAGAGGGGGGACAGAGAGAGGGGGACAGTGAGTGGGGGGACAGAGAGGGGGGCACAGAGAGAGGGGGACAGGGAGAGTGGGGACAGAAAGAGGGGAACAGAGAGAGGGCGACAGAGAGAGGGGGACAGAGAGAGGCTGTACAGAGAGAGGGGAACAGGGAGAGGTGGACAGAAAGAGTTCGAAAGAGTGAGGGGGTCAGAGTGAGGGGGAATGGAGAACGGGGGTCAGAGAAAACGGGGGGACAGAGAGAGGGGGTCAGAGAGAGAAGGGAGAGAGAGAGAGAGAGAGGGGACAGAGAGAGGGGGACAGAGAGAGAGGGGACAGAGAGTAGGGTAGATAGAGGGGGGCAGAGAGAGGGGTGACAGAGAGAGGGGGACAGAGAGAGGGGGTCAGAGCGAGGGGGGGCAGAGAGAGAGGGGGAGAGAGAGAGGGGGACAGACAGAGAGACGGGGAAAGAGAGAGACGGTGACAGAGAGGGGGCAGAGAGAGGGCGACAGAGGGGGGCAGAGAGAGGGGGTACAGAGTGAGAGTGAACAGAGGGGGGGGCAGAGAGACGGTGACAAAGAGGGGACAGAGAGAGGGCGACAGAGAGAGGAGGGACAGGTAGGAGGGGGGGACTGAGAGATGGTGACAGAGAGGGGACAGAGAGAGGGCGCAGAGAGAGGGGGGTAGAGAGAGGGGGGACAGAGAGAGGGGGGACAGAGAGGGCGGACAGAGAGTGGGGTAGATAGAGGGGGGCAGAGAGAGGGATGACAGAGAGAGGGGAGAAAGTGAGGTCTGCAGATGCTGGAGATCAGAGCTGAAAATGTGTTGCTTTTCCAGCAACACATTTTCAGTTCTGACAGAGAGAGGCAGAGAAATGGAAGGTACAGAGAGAGGGGAACAGAGAGACAGGGGACAGAGAGAGGGCGACAGAGAGAGGGGGACAGAGAGAGGGCGACAGAATGACCGGGGACAGAGTGAGGGAGGACAGAGTGAGGGGGACAGAGAGAGGGGGACAGATAGAGGGGGGACAGAGAGAGGAGGGACAGAGAGAGGGGGAACAGAGAGAGAGAGGGGAAGAGAGAGAGGGGGGACAGAGAGGGGGTCAGAGATGTTGACAGAGAAGGGGGAGAGAGAGACCGCGACAGAGAGGGGGGACGGAGAGAGCAGGGCAGAGAGAGGGGGTGACAGAGAGAGGGGCGACAGATAGAGGGGACAGAGAGTTGGGGAGATAGAGGGATTCAGAGAGAGGGGGACAGAGAGAGAGGTACAGAGAGAGAAGGGGAAAGAGAGAGATGGTGACAGAGAGGGGGCAGAGAGAGGGCGACAGAGGCGGGGGCAGAGAGAGGGGGTACAGAGAGAGGGTGGACGTGGGGGACAGAGAGACGGTGACAGAGAGGGGACAGAGAGAGGGCGACAGAGGGGGGGGGCAGAGAGAGGGGGTACAGAGAGAGAGTGGACAGAGGGGGGGACAGAGAGACGGTGACAAAGAGGGGACAAAGAGAGGGCGACAGAGAGAGGAGGGACAGAGAGGAGGGACAGAGAGCGGGGAGGACAGAGAGATGGTGACAGAGAGGGGACAGAGAGAGGGCGCAGAGAGAGGGCGTCAGAGAGAGAGGGGTACAGAGAGAGAGGGGGACAGAGAGGGGGGACAGAGAGTGAGGTTGAGAGAGGGGGCAGAGAGAGGGATGACAGAGAGAGGGGAGAAAGTGAGGTCAGCGGATGCTGGAGATCAGAGCTGAAAATGTGTTGCTGGAAAAGCGCAGCAGGTCAGGCAGCATCCAGGGAACAGGAGAATCGACGTTTCAGGCATAAGCCCGAAGAAGTCCTGAAGAAGGGCTTATACCCGAAACGTCGATTCTCCTGTTCCCTGGATGCTGCCTGACCTGCTGCGCTTTTCCAGCAAAACATTTTCAGCTCTGACAGAGAGAGGGGCAGAGAAATGGAAGGTACAGAGAGAGGGGAACAGAGAGACAGGGGACAAAGAGAGGGCGACAGAGAGAGGGGGACAGAGAGAGGGCGACAGAATGATCGGGGACAGAGTGAGGGAGGACAGAGTGAGGGGGACAGAGAGAGGGGGACAGATAGATGGGGGACAGAGAGAGGGGGGACAGAGAGAGGGGGGACAGAGAGAGAGAGAGGGGAAGAGAGAGAGGGGGACAGAGAGAGAGGGGGCTGAGAGAGTGGGGACAGAGAGAGGGGGTTGGAAATGTGTTGCTGGAAAAACGCAGCAGGTCAGGCAGCATCCAGGGAACAGGAGAATCGACGTTTCGGGCATAAGCCCTTCTTCAGGGCTGATGCCCTGGAAATGTGTTGTTTCCAGCAACACATTTCCAGCTCTGATCTCCAGCATCTGCAGATCTCACTTTCTCCACAGAGAGAGGGGGGACAGAGAGGGGGGACAGAGACGTTGACAGAGAAGGGGGAGAGAGAGACCGCGACAGAGAGGGGGGACGGAGAGAGCAGGGCAGAGAGAGGGGGTGACAGAGAGAGGGGCGACAGATAGAGGGGACAGAGAGAGGGGGACAGAGAGAGAGGTACAGAGAGAGAGGGGGACAGAGAGAGAGGTACAGAGAGAGAGGGGGAAAGAGAGAGATGGTGACAGAGAGGGGGCAGAGAGAGGGCGACAGAGGGGGGGCAGAGAGAGGGGGTACAGAGAGAGGGTGGACAGAGGGGGGGGACAGAGAGACGGTGACAGAGAGGGGACAGAGAGAGGGCGACAGAGAGAGGAGGGACAGAGAGGAGGGACAGAGAACGGGGGGGACAGAGAGATGGTGGCAGAGAGAGGACAGAGAGAGGGCGCAGAGAGAGGGGAGACAGAGAGAGGGCGACAGAATGACCGGGGACAGAGTGAAGGGGGACAGAGAGAGGGGGGAGATAGAGGGGGACAGAGAGGGGGCAGAGATAGAGGGCGGACAGAGCGCAGTGGGGGGCAGAGAGAGGGGGAGAAAAAGGGGATCAGAGGGAGGGGGGACAGAGAGTGGGAGACAGAGAGAGGGGTACAGAGTGGGGGAGAGAGAGGGGGCAGAGAGAGGGGGACTGAGGGGGGACAGAGAGACGGTGACAGAGAGGGTTAGAGAGTGGGCACAGAGAGATGGGGGGCAGAGAGAGGGGGATAGAGAGAGGGGGATAGAGAGAGGGTGAGAGAGAAGGAGGGGTCAGAGAGAGGGGGGACAGAGAGTGGGGCGACAGAGAGAGGGGGCCAGAGAGAGGGGTACAGAGGGAGGGGGGACAGAGAGACGGTGACAGAGAGGGGGCAGACAGAGAGAGGGGACAGTGACGGGGGGACAGAGAGATGGGGGACAGGGAGAGGGGGGGACAGAGAGAGATGGGGACAGAGAGAGGGGGGCAGAGAGAGGGGGACATAGGGAGGGGGACAGAGAGAGGGGGGACAGAGAGAGGGGGAACAGAGAGAGGAGGAGCAGAGAGAGGGGACAGAGGGAGGGGGGACAGAGAGACGATGACAGAGAGGGGGCAGAGAGAGGGTGACAGAGAGGGGGGACAGAGAGCGGTGGAGAGAGAGGGGTACAGAGAGACGGGTACAGAGAGACGGGGACAGAGGGGGGGACGGGGGAACAGAGAGAGGGGTGGACAGAGAAGGGGGACAGAGAGACAGGGACAGAGAGACGGGGACAAAGAGGGGGGACAGAGAGGGGTGAGGACGGAGAGGGGGGGACAGAGAGGGGTGAGGACAGAGAGAGGGGAGGACAGAGAGTGGGGGGGACAGAGAGAGATGGGGACAGAGAGGGGGGACAGAGAGACGGGGACAAAGAAAGGGGGCAGGGGGGGACAGAGAGAGAGAGGGAGGACAGAGAGAGGGGGGACAGAGAGAGGGGGTACAGAGAGAGGGGGAACAGAGGGGGGGGACAGAGAGGGGGGACGGGGGGGGACAGAGGGGGGGACAGAGGGAGGGGACAGAGGGAGGGGTGACAGAGAAAGTGGACAGAGGGAGGGGTGACAGAGAGGGGGCAGAGAGGGGGGTACAGAGAGAGGGGATCAGAGAGAGGGGGCAAAGGGGGAGAACAGAGGGGGGCAGAGAGAGATGGGGACAGAGGGGGGGGGACAGAGAGAGCAGGACAGAGAGAGGGCGACATGGAGGGGGGACAGAGAGCGGGGGAGATAGAGGGCGTCAGTGAGAGGCCGTCAGAAAGAGAGGGGTACAGAGAGAGGGGGTACAGAGAGTGGGGGACAGAGAGTGGGGGATAAAGAGAGGGGGTCAGAGGGAGTGGGGACAGAGAATTGGGGACAGACAGAGAGAGGGAACAGAGACGGTTGGACAGAGAGACGGGGACACAGAGAGAGGTGACAGAGAGTGTGTCAGAGAGAGGGGAACAGAGAGAGGGGGATGGAGAGAGGGCGACAGAGAGAGGGGGACAGAGAGAGGGCGACAGAATGATCGGGGACAGAGTGAGGGAGGACAGAGTGAGGGGGACAGAGAGAGGGGGACAGATAGATGGGGGACAGAGAGAGGGGGGACAGAGAGAGGGGGGACAGAGAGAGAGAGGGGAAGAGAGAGAGGGGGACAGAGAGAGAGGGGGCTGAGAGAGTGGGGACAGAGAGAGGGGGTTGGAAATGTGTTGCTGGAAAAGCGCAGCAGGTCAGGCAGCATCCAGGGAACAGGAGAATCGACGTTTCGGGCATAAGCCCTTCTTCAGGGCTTATGCCCTGGAAATGTGTTGTTTCCAGCAACACATTTCCAGCTCTGATCTCCAGCATCTGCAGACCTCACTTTCTAAACAGAGAGAGGGGGCAGAGAGGGGGGACAGAGACGTTGACAGAGAAGGGGGAGAGAGAGACCGCGACAGAGAGGGGGGACGGAGAGAGCAGGGCAGAGAGAGGGGGTGACAGAGAGAGGGGCGACAGATAGAGGGGACAGAGAGAGGGGGACAGAGAGAGAGGTACAGAGAGAGAGGGGGAAAGAGAGAGATGGTGACAGAGAGGGGGCAGAGAGATGGCGACAGAGGGGGGGCAGAGAGAGGGGGTACAGAGAGAGGGTGGACAGAGGGGGGGGGGACAGAGAGACGGTGACAGAGAGGGGACAGAGAGAGGGCGACAGAGAGAGGAGGGACAGAGAGGAGGGACAGAGAACGGGGGGGACAGAGAGATGGTGACAGAGAGAGGACAGAGAGAGGGCGCAGAGAGAGGGGAGGCGGAGAGAGGGCGACAGAATGACCGGGGACAGAGTGAAGGGGGACAGAGAGAGGGGGGAGATAGAGGGGGACAGAGAGACGGTGACAGAGAGGGGGCAGAGATAGAGGGCGGACAGAGCGCAGTGGGGGACAGAGAGGGGGGAGAAAAAGGGGATCAGAGGGAGGGGGGACAGAGAGTGGGAGACAGAGAGAGGGGTACAGAGTGGGGGAGAGAGAGGGGGCAGAGAGAGGGGGACTGAGGGGGGACAGAGAGACGGTGACAGAGAGGGTTAGAGAGTGGGCACAGAGAGAGGGGGGCAGAGAGAGGGGGATAGAGAGAGGGGGATAGAGAGAGGGTGAGAGAGAAGGAGGGGTCAGAGAGAGGGGGGACAGAGAGTGGGGCGACAGAGAGAGGGGGCCAGAGAGAGGGGTACAGAGGGAGGGGGGACAGAGAGACGGTGACAGAGAGGGGGCAGACAGAGAGAGGGGACAGTGACGGGGGGACAGAGAGATGGGGGACAGGGAGAGGGGGGGACAGAGAGAGATGGGGACAGAGAGAGGGGGGCAGAGAGAGGGGGACATAGGGAGGGGGACAGAGAGAGGGGGGACAGAGAGAGGGGGAACAGAGAGAGGAGGAGCAGAGAGAGGGGACAGAGGGAGGGGGGACAGAGAGACGATGACAGAGAGGGGGCAGAGAGAGGGTGACAGAGAGGGGGGACAGAGAGCGGGGGAGAGAGAGGGGTATTGAGAGACGGGTACAGAGAGACGGGGACAGAGGGGGGGACGGGGGAACAGAGAGAGGGGTGGACAGAGAGAGGGGGACAGAGAGACAGGGACAGAGAGACGGGGACAAAGAGGGGGGACAGAGAGGGGTGAGGACGGAGAGGGGGGGGCAGAGAGGGGTGAGGACAGAGAGAGGGGAGGACAGAGAGTGGGGGGGACAGAGAGAGATGGGGACAGAGAGGGGGGACAGAGAGACGGGGACAAAGAAAGGGGGCAGGGGGTGACAGAGAGAGAGAGGGAGGACAGAGAGAGAGGGGGGACAGAGAGAGGGGGTACAGAGAGAGGGGGGACAGAGAGGGGGGACGGGGGGGGGCAGAGGGGGGGACAGAGGGAGGGGACAGAGGGAGGGGTGATAGAGAAAGTGGACAGAGGGAGGGGTGACAGAGAGGGGGCAGAGAGGGGGGTACAGAGAGAGGGGATCAGAGAGAGGGGGCAAAGGGGGAGAACAGAGAGGGGGGGCAGAGAGAGATGCGGACAGAGAGGGGGGGACAGAGAGAGCAGGACAGAGAGAGGGCGACATGGAGAGGGGGACAGAGAGCGGGGGAGATAGAGGGCGTCAGTGAGAGGCCGTCAGAGAGAGGGGGTACAGAGAGTGGGGGTCCAGAGAGTGGGGGACAGAGAGAGGGCAACAGAGAGGGGGCGACAGAGAGGGGCGACAGAGAGGGGGATCAGAGCGGGGAGCAGAGGGGGGGACAGAGAGCGGGGGACAGAGAGCGGGGGAGATAGAGGGCGTCAGTGAGAGGGGACAGAGAGAGGGGGACAGAGAGAGGGGGCAGAGAGAGGGGGGACAGAGAGAGGGGCACAGAGAGTGGCGGAGATAGAGGGGGTCAGAGAGAGGGGGACAGAGAGAGGGAGCAGAGAGTGGGGGAACAGAGAGAGGGGGGACAGAGACAAGGAGTCAGAGAGAAGGGGAGACAGAGAGAGGGGGACAGAGAGAAGGGGCAGAGAGAGGGGGACAGAGAGAGGGGGTCCGAGGGAGTGGGGACAGAGAATTGGGGACAGACAGAGAGAGGGAACAGAGACGGTTGGACAGAGAGACGGGGACACAGAGAGAGGTGACAGAGAGTGTGTCAGAGAGAGGGGAACAGAGAGAGGGGGATGGAGAGAGTGGGGGACAGAGTGGGTTGGGGGGACGGAGAGGGAGAGGACAGAGAGAGGAGGGACAGAGGGGAGGCAGTAAGAGATGGGGACAGAAAGAGCACGGGGACAGAGAGAGGGGGGACAGAGAGAGGGGGACAGAGAGAGGGGGGACAGAGAAAGGAGGACAGAGAGAGGGGGACAGAGAGAGAGGGGGACAGAGGGAGGGGGTCAGAAGGAGGGGTACAGAGTGGGGAAGAGAGGTGGGTCAGAGAGAGGGAGTCAGAGAGAGGGGAAAAGAGAGAGTAGGATAGAGAGACAGGTACACAGAGTGGTGACAGAGAGGGGGCTGAGAGAGTGCGACAGAGAGAGGGGGACAGAGAGAGAGAGGGACAGAGAGAGAGGCGGGTGGGAGAGAGAGGGGGACCGAGAGAGGGGGAACAGAGAGAGGGGGACAGAGAGAGGAGGACAGAGAGAGAGGGGGTCAGAGAGAGAGGGGGACAGAGAGAGAGGGACAGAGAGAGAGGGGGTACAGAGAGAGGGGACAGAGAGAGAGGGACAGAGAGAGAAGGGGACAGAGGGAGAGGGGGACAGAGAGAGGGGTTCAGAGAGAGAGGGGGACAGAGAGAGGGGGACAGAGAGAGGAGGACAGAGAGAGAAGGGGACAGAGAGAGAGACGGGGGGACAGAGAGAGGGGGGGAAAGAGAGAGTGGGGGACAGAGAGAGAAGGGGAGAGAGAGAAGGGACAGAGAGAGAGGGGGACAGAGAGAGGGGGACAGAGAGAGGGGGAACAGAGAGAGGAGGAGCAGAGAGAGGGGGAACAGAGAGAGGAGGAGCAGAGAGTGGGGACAGAGGGGGGGGGGGCAGAGAGAAGGAGTCAGAGAGAAGGGGAGACAGAGAGAGGGCAACAGAGAGAAGGGGCAGAGAGAGGGGGACAGAGAGAGGGGGTCCGAGGGAGTGGGGACAGAGAGTTGGGGACAGACAGAGAGAGGGAACAGAGACGGTTGGACAGAAAGACGGGGACACAGAGAGAGAGGGGGATGGAGAGAGTGGGAGACAGAGTGGTTGGGGGGACGGAGAGGGAGAGGACAGAGAGAGGAGGGACAGAGGGGAGGCAGTAAGAGATGGGGACATAAAGAGCACGGGGACAGAGAGAGGGGAGACAGAGAGAGGGGGGACAGAGAGAGGGGGACAGAGAGAGGGGGGTCAGAGAGAGAGGGACAGAGAGAAGGGGACAGAGAGAGGGGGGACAGAGAGAGGGGGACAGAGGGAGGGGGTCAGAAGGAGGGGTACAGAGTGGGGAAGAGAGGTGGGTTAGAGAGAGGGGGTCAGAGAGAGGGGAAAAGAGAGAGTAGGACAGAGAGACAGGTACACAGAGAGGTGACAGAGAGGGGGCTAAGAGAGTGCGACAGAGAGAGGGGGACAGAGAGAGGGGGGACAGAGAGAGGGGGACAGAGAGAGGGGGACAGAGAGAGGCGGGTGGGAGAGAGAGGGGTACCGAGAGAGGGGGAACAGAGAGAGGGACAGAGAGAGGAGGACAGAGAGAGAGGGGGTCAGAGAGAGAGGGGGACAGAGAGAGAGGGACAGAGAGAGAGGGGGTCAGAGAGTGAGGGACACAGAGAGAGAGGGGATACAGAGAGAGGGGGACAGAGAGAGAGGGACAGAGAGAGAGGGGGTCAGAGAGTGAGGGACACAGAGAGAGAGGGGGTACAGAGAGAGGGGGACAGAGAGAGAGGGACAGAGAGAGAAGGGGACAGAGAGAGAGGGGGACAGAGAGAGAGGGGGTCAGAGAGAGAGAGGGACAGAGAGAGGGGGACAGAGAGAGGAGGACAGGGAGAGAATGGTACAGAGGGAGAGAGGGGGACAGAGAGAGAGGGGGAAAGAGAGAGTGGGTGACAGAGAGAGAAGGGGACAGAGAGAGAAGGGACAGAGAGAGAGGGGGACAGAGAGAGGGGGACACAGTGAGGGGGGACAGAGAGAGGAGGAGCAGAGAGAGGGGACAGAGGGAGGGGGGGCAGAGAGACGATGACAGAGAGGTGGCAGAGAGTGGGTGTCAGAGAGGGGGCAGAGAGCGGGGTACAGAGAGACGGGTACAGAGAGACGGGGACAGGGGGGTGGCGGGGGAACAGAGAGAGGGGTGGACAGAGAGACGGGGACAAAGAGGGGGGACAGAGAGGGGTGAGGACAAAGAGAGGGGGAACAGAGAGGGGTGAGGACAGAGAGAGGGGTGAAGACAGAGAGAGATGGGGTCAGAGAGAGGGGGACAGAGAGACGGGGACAAAGAAAGGGGGCAGAGAGAGGGCGACGGAGAGAGGGGGCAGCAGAGAGGGGGGAGAGAGAGGGTGCAGAGAGAGGGGGAACGGGGGGACAGAGAGGGGGGGACAGAGTGGGGGGACAGAGGGGGGACAGAGGGAGGGGTGACAGAGAGGGGCAGAGAGAGGGGGACAGAGAGAGGGGGATGGAGAGATTGGGGGACAGAGGGGTTTGGGGTACGGAGAGGGAGAGGACAGAGAGAGGAGGGACAGAGGGGGAACTGTAAGAGATGGGAACAGAAAGAGCATGGGGACAGAGAGAGGGGGACAGAGAGAGGGGGACAGAGAGAGGGGGACAGAGAGAGGGAGGGGGTCAGAAGGAGGGGTACAGAGTGGGGAAAAGAGAGAGTAGGACAGAGAGAGGGGGGTCAGAGAGAGAGGGGGTACAGAGAGAGGGGGACAGAGAGAGAGAGGTACAGAGTGCTTCAGTGAGCGGGGGACAGAGAGGGGCGGACAAAGAGAGAGGGGCAGAGAGAGGAACACAGAGAGTGAGGGGGAGGTAGACAGCGTCAGAGAGCGCGGAGATAGAGGGGGTCAGAGGGAGGAGGGACAGAGTGGGGGGCTGAGAGAGAAGGACAGAGAGAGCATCAGTGAGGGGATGACAGAGAGAGGTGAACAGAGAGCAGGGAAGATAGAGATTAGATTACATTACAGTGTGGAAACAGGCCCCGCCGAAGTGCAATCCACTCTTACCCCTACATTTACCCCTTACCGAACACTACGGGCAATTTAGTATGGCCAATTCACCTGACCTGCACATCTTTGGACTGTGGGAGGAAACCGGAGCACCTGGAGGAAACCCACACAGACACGGGGAGAACGTGCAAACTCCACACAGACAGTCGCCTGAGGTGGGAATTGAAGCCGGGTCTCTGGCGCTGTGAGGCAGCAGTGCTAACCACTGTGCCACCGTGCCACCCATGGGGACAGAGAGAGCGGGAGGGAGAGAGAGGGGGGTACAGAGAGAGAGGGACACAGAGAGTGAGGGACACAGAGAGTGAGGGAGATGGAGGGGGTCAGAGAGAGGGGGACGAAAAGAGGGGAGGTAGACGGGGTCAGAGAGAGCAAGACAGATAGCGGGGAGGTAGTCAGAGGGAGGGGGGACAGAGAGTGGGGGACAGAGAGAGGGGTACAGAGAGAGGGGTACAGAGTGGGAGAGAGTGAGGGGGCAGAGAGAGGGGGACAGAGAGTGGCCAGAGAGAGGGCAACAGAGAGAGGGGGACAGAGACCGGGGGAGAGAGAGGGGGACAGAGAGAAGGGGACAGAGAGAGAGAAGGGGTCAGAGAGAGAGGGGGAAGTGAGAGAGGGGGGCACAGAGAGAGAGGGGGACAGAGAGAGAGAGGGGGCAGAGAGCAAGGGGGACAGAGAGGGGGGACAGAGAGGGGGGGACAGAGAAAGAGGGTGACAGAGAGCGGGGGGACAGAGAGCGGGGGGGGGGTTAGAGAGCGGGGGAGACAGAGAGCGGGGGACAGAGAGGGGGGTACAGAGAGAGAGGGACAGAGAGCGGGGGAGGTAGAGGGCGTCAGTGAGAAGGGGTCAGAGAGAGAGTGGGACAGAGAGAGGGTAACAGAGAGAGGGGGACAGAGAAAGAGGGGGACAGAGAGCGGGGGACAGAGAGCGGGGGGGAACAGAGACCGGGGGGTTAGAGAGTGGGAGAGAGTGTGGGGAAGAGAGAGTATTACAGAGAGAGGAGACAGAGAGAGGGGGCAGAGAGAGGGGGGACAGAGAGAGGGGGACAGAGAGAGGGAGACAGAGAGAGGGGGACAGAGAGGGCGAGACAGAGAGAGGGGCACAGAGTGTGGGGAAGATAGAGGGGTTCAGAGGGAGTGGGGACAGAGAGAGGGGGACAGAGTGGGGGAAGAGAGGGTGTCAGAGAAAGGGGGACAGAGAGAGGGGGACAGAGAGAGGGGGACAGAGAGAGGGGGGACAGAGAGAGGGCTACAGAGAGAGGGGGACAGAGAGAGGGGTACAGAGAGAGTGAGACAGAGAGAGGGTGTAGAAAGAGGGCGACAGAAGGAGTAGGACAGAGGGAGTGGGACAGAGGGAGGGGGGACAGAGAGACGGGGCGACAGAGAGTGGGGGACAGAGAGGGGGTTACAGTGTGGGAGAGAGAGGGGCAGAGAGAGGGGGACAGAGAGAGGGGGGTCAGAAAGAGGGCGACAGAGAGAGGGGGACAGAAAGAGGGGGACAGAGGGATGCGGGGACAGAGAGGGGGACAGAGAGAGTGGGACAGACAGGGGGGACAGAGAGAGAGGGGGCAGAAAGAAAGGGACAGAGAGAGGGGGACAGAGAGGGGGGACAGAGAGAGGGGGACAGAGAGGGGGGACAGTGAGAGTGGGGGACAGAGAGGAGGGACAGAGAGAGAGGAGCTACAGAGAGGGGGGACAGAGAGGGGGGACAGTGGGAGGGGGACAGAGGGAGGGGGACAGAGGGAGGGTGGACAGAGAGATGCTGACTGGGAGGGGGCAGAGAGAAGTGGACAGAGAGGGGGAGACAGAGAGAGAGAGGGGGTCAGAAAGAGGGCGACAGAGTGAGGGGGGACAGAGAGAGGGGGACAGAGGGAGGAGGGCTAAGAGAGGGGGGACAGAGAGAGGGAGACAGAGAGGGGGGACAGAGAGAGGGGCTACAGAGAGAGGGGGGACAGAGAGGGGGACGGGGGGGTGCAGAGAGAGAGGGGGTCAGAAAGAAGGCGACAGAGAGAGGGGGACAGAAGGAGGGGACAGAGGGAGGGGGACAGAGAGAGGGGGACTGAGTGAGTGGGGACAGACAGGGTGGACAGAGAGAGGGGGACAGAGAGGGGGGACAGAGAGATGGTGACTAGGAGGGAGCAGAGAGAGGGGGACACAGAGGGGGGCACAGAGAGAGAGGGGGTCAGAAATAAGGCGACAGAGAGACGGGGACAGAATGAGGGGGACAGTGGGAGGGGGACAGAGAGAGGGAGCAGAGTGAGCGGGGACAGAGAGAGGGGGCAGAGACGGGGGACAGAGAGGTGGAACAGAGAGGGGGGACACAGAGAGATGGGGACAGAGAGAGTGGTGGACAGAGAGAGAGGTACAGAGAGACGATGACAATTATGGCGACAGAGAGAGGGGGACAGAGAGTGGGGGAACAGAGAGAGGGGGTGGACAGAGAGAGGTACAGAGAGACGGTGACAGATATGGCGACAGAGAGAGGGGGACAGAGAGCGGGGGACAGAGAGAGGGGGACAGAGACGGGGGACAGAGACGTGGAACAGAGAGGGGGGGGCAGAGAGAGTGGTGGACAGAGAGAGGGGGACAGAGAGAGGGGGACAGAGAGAGGGGGACAGAGAGAGGCGGGCAGAGGGAGGGGACAGACCGCGGGAGTACAGAGAGAGGGGGACAGAGGGAGGGGGACAGAATGGGGGGACAGTGGGAGGGGAGACAGAGAGGGGGGGGACAGAGGTTTGGAACAGAGAGAGGGTGGACTGAGGGGGGGCCAGAGAGACGGGGACAGAGAGAGGGGGGACAGAGAGACAGTGACAGAGAGGGGGCAGAGAGAGGGCGATAGATTTGGGGGGACAGAGAGCGGGGAACAGAGCGAGGGGGCAGAGAGAGAGGGGGTCAGAGAGAGAGGGGTACAGAGAGAGAGGGGGTACAGAGAGAAAGGGGGTCAGAAAGAGGGCGACAGAGAGAGGGGGGACAGAGAGAGGGGGACAGAGAGAGGGGGACAGAGGGACGGGGATAGAGAGAGGGGGACAAAGGGAGGGGGAACAGAGAGACGGGGGACAGAGAGAGGGGGGACAGAGAGAGGGGGCAGAGGGAGGGGGACAGAGGGAGGGGGACAGAGTGAGGGGATACAGAGAGATGGTGACTGGGAGAGGGCAGAGAGAGGTGGACAGAGAGGGGGGACAGAGAGAGGGGCTACAGAGAGAGGGGGGACAGAGAGGGGGACAGAGAGAGGGGGAACAGAGAGGGGGGACAGAGAGAGAGGGGGTCAGAAAGAAGGTGACAGAGAGAGGGAGACAGAAGGAGGGGGACAGAGGGAGGGGGGCAGAGAGAGGGGGACAGTGTGAGCGGGGACAGACAGGGTGGGACAGAGAGAGGGGGACCGAGAGGGGGGACAGAGAGGGGTTGACAGAAAGGGTGTACAGAGAGAGATGGGGACAGAGAGAGGGGTGGACAGAGAGAGAGGTACAGAGAGACGGTGACAGATATGGCGACAGAGAGAGGGGGACAGAGAGAGGGGGACAGAGAGAGGGAGACAGAGAGTGGGGGAACAGAGAGAGGGGGAGACAGAGAGGGGGGCACAGAGAGGGGGGACAGAGAGAGGGGGACAGAGTGAGCGGGGACAGACAGGGTGGACAGAGAGGGGGGACAGAGCGGGTTTGATAGAGAGGTGGGGACAGAGAGAGATGGGGACAGAGAGAGGGGTGGACAGAGAGAGAGGTACAGAGAGACGGTGACAGATATGGCGACAGAGAGAGAGGGGACAGAGAGAGGTGGACAGAGAGAGGGGGACAGAGAGAGGGGTGGACAGAGAGAGAGGTACAGAGAGAGGGTGACAGATATGGCGACAGAGAGAGGGGGACAGAGAGAGGGGGACAGAGAGAGGGGGAACAGAGAGAGGGGAAAGATAGAGGGGGACAGAGGGGGTGACAGAGAGATGGTGACTGGGAGGGGGCAGAGAGAGGGGTGGACAGAGAGAGAGAGGTACAGAGAGAGGGTGACAGATATGGCGACAGAGAGAGGGGGACAGAGAGTTGGGGACAGAGAGAGGGGGAACAGAGAGAGGGGACAGAGAGAGGGGGACAGAGAGGGGGGACAGAGAGAGGGGGACATAGAGGTGGGGACAGAGGGAGGGGGACAGAGGGAAGGGGACAGAGGGAGGGTGGACAGAGAGATGGTGACTGGGAGGGGGCAGAGAGAGATGGGGACAGTGAGACGGGTGGACAGAGAGAGGGGGACAGAGAGAGGGGGACAGAGAGAGGGGGGGGAAAGTGAGAGTGGGGGACAGAGAGGGGGGGACAGAGAGAGAGGGGCTACAGAGGGGGGGGGGCAGAGAGGGGGGACAGAGGGAGGGGGACAGAGAGAGGGGGACAGAGAGATGGGGACAGAGAGAGGGGTGGACAGAGAGGGGGACAGAGAGAGGGGGACAGAGAGAGAGGGGGAACAGAGAGAGGGGAAAGATAGAGGGGGACAGAGGGGGTGACAGAGAGATGGTGACTGGGAGGGGGCAGAGAGAGGGGTGGACAGAGAGAGAGGTACAGAGAGAGGGTGACAGATATGGCGACAGAGAGAGGGGGACAGAGAGGGGGGGACAGAGAGAGGGGGACAGAGAGAGGGGGAACAGAGAGAGGGGGGACAGAGAGAGGGGGGACAGAGAGAGGGGGACAGAGGGAGGGGGACAGAGGGAGGGGGACAGAGGGAGGGGGACAGAGGGAGGGTGGACAGAGAGATGGTGACTGGGAGGGGGCAGAGTGAGATGGGGACAGTGAGACGGGTGGACAGAGAGAGGGGGACAGAGAGAGGGGACAGAGAGAGGGGGGGGAAGTGAGAGTGGGGGACATAGAGGGGGGGACAGAGAGAGAGGGGCTACAGAGAGGGGGGCAGAGGGAGGGTGGACAGAGAGATGCTGACTGGGAGGGGGCAGAGAGAAGTGGACAGAGACGGGGAGACAGAGAGAGGGGGGGTCAGAAAGAGGGCGACAGAGTGAGGGGGGACAGAGAGAGGGGGACAGAGGGAGGGGGGCTGAGAGAGGTGGACAGAGTGAGTAGGTTAAGAGAGGAGGTGACTGGGAGGGGGCAGAGAGAGGGAGACAGAGAGGGGGGACAGAGAGAGGGGCTACAGAGAGAGGGGGACAGAGAGGGGGACGGGGGGGCAGAGAGAGAGGGTGTCAGAAAGAAGGCGACAGAGAGAGGGGGACAGAAGGAGGGGGACAGTGGGAGGGGGACAGAGAGAGGGGGACAGAGTGAGCGGGGACAGAGAGGTGGAACAGAGAAGGGGGGACAGAGAGAGGGGGGGACAGAGAGAGAGGTACAGAGAGACGGTGACAGATATGGCGACAGAGAGAGGGGGACAGAGATAGGGGACAGAGAGAGGGGGACAGAGACGGGGGACAGAGACGTGGAACAGAGAGGAGGGGACAGAGAGAGTGGTGGACAGAGAGAGAGGTACAGAGAGGGGGGACAGAGAGAGGGGGACATAGAGGTGGGGACAGAGGGAGGGGGACAGAGGGAGGGTGGACAGAGAGATGGTGACTGGGAGGGGGCAGAGAGAGATGGGGACAGTGAGACGGGTGGACAGAGAGAGGGGGACAGAGAGAGGGGGACAGAGAGAGGGGGGACAGAGAGGGGGACGGGGGGGCAGAGAGAGAGGGTGTCAGAAAGAAGGCGACAGAGAGAGGGGGACAGAAGGAGGGGGACAGTGGGAGGGGGACAGAGAGAGGGGGACAGAGTGAGCGGGGACAGAGAGGGGGGACAGAGACGGGGGACAGAGAGGTGGAACAGAGAAGGGGGGACAGAGAGAGGGGGGGACAGAGAGAGATGGGGACAGAGAGACGGTGACAGATATGGCGACAGAGAGAGGGGGACAGAGATAGGGGACAGAGAGAGGGGGACAGAGACGGGGGACAGAGAGGAGGGGACAGAGAGAGTGGTGGACAGAGAGAGAGGTACAGAGAGACGGTGACAGATATGGCGACAGAGAGACGGGAACAGAGAGAGGGAGACAGAGAGAGGGGGACAGAGAGAGGCGGGCAGAGGGAGGGGGACAGACCGAGGGAGGACAGGGAGAGGGGGACAGAGGGAGGGGGACAGAGAGGGCGATGGAGAGAGGGGGTCAGAGAGGGGTGGACGGGGGGGGAACAAAGAAATGGTGACTGAGAGGGGGCAGAGAGAGGGCTACGCAGAGGGGGGCACAGAGAGAGGGGGTCAGAAAGATGGCGACAGAGAGAGGGGGACAGAATGAGGGGGACAGTGGGAGGGGAGACAGAGAGGGGGGGACTGAGGTTTGGAACAGAGAGAGACGGTGGACTGAGGGGGGGCCAGAGAGACGGGGATAGAGAGAGGGGGGTCAGAGAGACAGTGATAGAGAGGGGGCACAGAGAGGGCGATAGATTTGGGGGGACAGAGAGCGGGGAACAGAGAGAGGGGGCAGAGAGAGAGGGGGTCAGAGAGAGAGGGGTACAGAGGGAGGGGGTACAGAGAGAAAGGGGGTCAGAAAGAGGGCGACAGAGAGAGGGGGGACAGAGAGTGGGGGACAGAGAGAGGGGACAGAGGGACGGGGACAGAGAGAGGGGGACAGAGGGAGGGGGGACAGAGAGACGGGTGACAGAGAGATGGGGGACAGAGAGAGGGGGCAGAGGGAGGGGGGACAGAGAGATGGTGACTGGGAGGGGGCAGAGAGAGGTGGACAGAGAGGGGGGACAGAGAGAGGGGCTACAGAGAGAGGGGGACAGAGAGGGGGACAGAGAGAGGGGGACAGAGAGGGGGGACAGACAGAGAGGGGTCAGAAAGAAGGTGACAGAGAGAGGGGGACAGAAGGAGGGGGACAGAGGGAGGGGGGCAGAGAGAGGGGGACAGAGTGAGCGGGGACAGACTGGGCGGGACAGAGAGAGGGGGACCGAGAGGGGGGACAGAGAGGGGTTGAAAGAGAGGGGGGGGGCAGAGAGAGATGGGGACAGAGAGAGGGGTGGACAGAGAGATAGGTACAGAGAGACGGTGACAGATATGGCGACAGAGAGAGGGGGACAGAGAGAGGGGGACAGAGAGAGGGAGACAGAGAGTGGGGGAACAGAGAGAGGGGGGGACAGAGAGGGGGGCACAGAGAGGGGGGACAGAGAGAGGGGGACAGAGTGAGCGGGGACAGACAGGGTGAACAGAGAGGGGGGACAGAGCGGGGTTGATAGAGAGGTGGGGACAGAGAGAGATGGGGACAGAGCGAGGGGTGGACAGAGAGAGAGGTATAGAGAGACAGTGACAGATATGGCGACAGAGAGAGAGGGGGACAGAGAGAAGGGGACAGAGAGAGGGAGACAGAGAGAGGGGTGGACAGAGAGAGAGGTACAGAGAGAGGGTGACAGATATGGCGACAGAGAGAGGGGGACAGAGAGAGGGGGACAGAGAGAGGGGGAACAGAGAGAGGGGAAAGAGAGAGGGGGACAGTGGGGGTGACAGAGAGATGGTGACTGGGAGGGGGCAGAGAGAGGGGTGGACAGAGAGAGAGGTACAGAGAGAGGGTGACAGATATGGCGACAGAGAGAGGGGGACAGAGAGAGGGGGACAGAGAGAGGGGGACAGAGAGAGGGGGAACAGAGAGAGGGGACAGAGAGAGGGGGACAGAGAGAGGGGGACAGAGAGAGGGGGGTCAGAGGGAGGGGGACAGACCGAGGGAGGACAGAGAGACGGTGACAGAGTGAGGGGGCAGATGGAGGGGGGACAAAGAGAGGGGGACAGAGGGTGGGGGACAGAGGGAGGGGGACAGAGAGTTGGTGACTAGGAGGGGGCAGAGAGAGGGGGACACAGAGGGGGCACAGAGAGAGAGGGGGTCAGAAAGAAGGCGACAGTGAGAGGGGGACAGAATGAGGGGGACAGTGGGAGGGGGGACAGAGAGAGGGGGACAGAGTGAGCGGGGACAGAGAGGGGGGACAGAGAGAGGGGGACAGAGACGGGGGACAGAGAGGGGGGGACAGAGGGGGGGGACAGAGAGGGGGGACAGAGAGAGGGGGACAGAGACGGGGGACAGAGAGGGGGGGACAGAGGGGGGGACAGAGAGGGGGGACAGAGAGAGGGGGACAGAATGAGGGGGACAGTGGGAGGGGAGACAGAGAGCGGGGGGACAGAGGTTTGGAACAGAGAGAGAGGTACAGAGAGACGGAGACAGATATGGCGACAGAGAGAGGGGGAACAGAATGAGGGGGACAGTGGGAGGGGGGACAGAGAGAGGGAGACAGAGAGGGGGGACAGAGAGAGGGGCTACAGAGAGAGGGGGGACAGAGAGGGGGACGGGGGGCAGAGAGAGAGGGGGTCAGAAAGAAGGCGACAGAGAGAGGGGGACAGAAGGAGGGGGACAGAGGGAGGTGGACAGAGAGAGGGGAACAGAGGGGGGGACAGAGAGATGGTGACTAGGAGGGAGCAGAGAGAGGGCGACACAGAGGGGGGCACAGAGAGAGAGGGGGTCAGAAATAAGGCGACAGAGAGAGGGGGACAGAATGAGGGGGACAGTGGGAGGGGGAAAGAGAGAGGGGGACAGAGAGAGCGGGGACAGAGAGAGCGGGGACAGAGAGGGGGGACAGAGAAAGGGGGACAGAGACAGGGGGACAGAGAGGTGGAACAGAGAGGGGGGGACAGAGAGAGGGGGGACAGAGAGAGGGGGACAGAGAGAGAGGTACAGAGAGACGGTGACAGATATGGCGACAGAGAGAGGGGGACAGAGAGAGGGGGACAGAGACGGGGGACAGAGACGTGGAACAGAGAGGGGGGGACAGAGAGAGTGGTACAGAGAGACGGTGACAGATATGGCGACAGAGAGACGGGAACAGAGAGAGGGGGACAGAGAGAGGCGGGCAGAGGGAGGGGAACAGACCGAGGGAGTACAGAGAGAGGGGGCACAGAGGGAGGGGAACAGACCGAGGGAGTACAGAGAGAGGGGGACAGAGAGAGGGGGACAGAGAGAGGCGGGCAGAGGGATGGGGACAGACCGAGGGAGTACAGAGAGAGGGGGCACAGAGGGAGGGGGACAGACCGAGGGAGGACAGAGAGAGGGGGACAGAGGGAGGGGGACAGACCGAGGGAGGACAGAGAGAGGGGGACAGAGAGGGCGATGGAGAGAGGGGGTCAGAGAGGCGTGGACTGGGGGGAACAAAGAAATGGTGACTGAGAGGGGGCAGAGAGAGGGCTACACAGAGGGGGGCACAGAGAGAGGGCGTCAGAAATTTGGCAACAGAGAGAGGGGGACAGAATGAGGGGGACAGTGGGGGGGAGACAGAGAGGGGGGCACAGAGGTTTGGAACAGAGAGAGGGGGGACTGAGGGGGGGCCAGAGAGACGGGGACAGAGAGAGGGGGGACAGAGAGACAGTGAGAGAGAAGGGGCAGAGAGAGGGCGATAGATTTAGGGGGACAGAAAGCGGGGAACAGAACGAGGGGGCAGAGAGAGAGGGGGTCAGAGAGAGAGGGGTACAGAGGGAGAGGGTACAGAGAGAAAGGGGGTCAGAAAGAGGGCGACAGAGAGAGGGGGGACAGAGAGAGGGGGACAGAGAGAGGGGGACAGAGGGACGGGGACAGAGAGAGGGGGACAGAGGGAGGGGGGACAGAGAGACGGGGGACAGAGAGAGGGGGACAGAGAGAGGGGGCAGAGGGAGGGGGACAGAGGGAGGGGGACAGTGTGAGGGGGGACAGAGAGATGGTGACTGGGAGGGGGCAGAGAGAGGTGGACAGAGAGGAGGGACAGAGAGAGGGGCTACAGAGAGAGGGGGACAGAGAGGGGGACAGAGAGAGGGGGACAGAGAGGGGGGACAGAGAGAGAGGGGGTCAGAAAGAAGGTGACAGAGAGAGGGGGAGAGAAGGAGGGGGACAGAAGAAGGGGGGCAGAGAGAGGTGGACAGAGTGAGCGGGGACAGACTGGGTGGGACAGAGAGAGGGGGACCGAGAGGGGGGACAGAGAGGGGTTGATAGAGGGGGGGGGACAGAGAGAGATGGGGACAGAGAGAGGGGTGGACAGAGAGAGAGGTCCAGAGAGACGGTGACAGATATGGCGACAGAGAGAGGGGGACAGAGAGAGGGGGACAGAGAGAGGGAGACAGAGAGTGGGGGAACAGAGAGAGGGGGGGACAGAGATGGGGGCACAGACAGGGGGGACAGAGAGAGGGGGACAGAGTGAGCGGGGACAGACAGGGTGGACAGAGAGGGGGGACAGAGCGGGGTTGATAGAGAGGTGGGGACAGAGAGAGATGGGGACAGAGCGAGGGGTGGACAGAGAGAGCGGTACAGAGAGACAGTGACAGATATGGCGACAGAGAGAGAGGGGGACAGAGAGAGGGGACAGAGAGAGGGGTGGACAGAGAGAGAGGTACAGAGAGAGGGTGACAGATATGGCGACAGAGAGAGGGGGACAGAGAGAGGGGGACAGAGAGAGGGGGAACAGAGAGAAGGGAAAGAGAGAGGGGGACAGAGGGGGTGACAGAGAGATGGTGACTGGGAGGGGGCAGAGAGAGGGGTGGACAGAGAGAGAGGTACAGAGAGAGGGTGACAGATATGGCGACAGAGAGAGGGGGACAGAGAGAGGGGGACAGCGAGAGGGGGACAGAGAGAGGGGGAACAGAGAGAGGGGACAGAGAGAGGGGGACAGAGAGAGGGGGACAGACTGAGGGAGGACAGAGAGAGGGGGTCAGAGGGAGGGGGACAGACCGAGGGAGGACAGAGAGACGGTGACAGAGGGAGGGGGCAGAGAGAGGGGGACACAGAGGGGGGCACAGCGAGAGAGGGTGTCAGAAAGAAGGCGACAGCGAGAGGGGGACAGAATGAGGGGGACAGTGGGAGGGGGGACAGAGAGAGGGGGACAGTGTGAGCGGGGACAGAGAGGGGTGACAGAGAGGGGGGGACAGAGGGGGGGCAGAGAGGGGGGACAGAGAGAGAGGGGGAACAGAATGAGGGGGACAGTGGGAGGGGGGACAGAGAGAGGGGGGACAGAGAGAGGGGCTACAGAGAGGGGGGGGCAGAGAGGGGAGGACAGAGAGAGGGGGGACAGAGGGAGGGGGGAACAGAGAAATGGTGACTGGGAGGGGGCAGAGAGAGGGAGACAGAGAGGGGGGACAGAGAGAGGGGCACAGAGAGAGGGGGACAGAGGGAGGGGGACAGACCGAGGGAGGACAGCGAGACGGTGACAGAGAGGGCGACGGAGAGAGGGGGACAGAGAGGGGGGGCAGAGAGCGGGCGACAGAGAGGGTTGGACGTGGGGGGAACAGCGAGATGGTGACTGAGAGGGGGCAGAGAGAGGGCGATAGATTTGGGGGGACAGAGAGCGGGAAACAGAGCGAGGGGCAGAGAGAGAGGGGGACAGAGAGAGAGGGGGACAGAGTGAGAGGGGGTACAGAGAGAGAGGGGGGCAGAGAGAGAGGGGGACAGAGAGAGAGGGGGTACAGAGAGAAAGGGGACAGAGAGAGAGGGGGACAGAGAGAGAGGGGGACAGAGAGAGAGGGGGTCAGAGAGAGGTGGTCAGAGAGAGAGGGGGCACAGAGAGAGAGGGGGGACAGAGAGGGGGGGCAGAGGGGGGTACCAGAGAGGGAACAGAGACAGGGGGAGATAGAGAGGGGGCAGAAAGAGGGGGACAGAGAGAGAGAGAGGGGACAGAGAGAGGGGGGGGGGCAGAGAGAGAAGAGGCAGAGAGACGGTGACAGAGAGGGGGCAGAGAGCGGGCGACAGAGAGGGGTGGACGGGGGGGCGAAAAGAGAAATGGTGACTGAGAGGGGGCAGAGAGACGAGGACAGAGAGAGGGGGACAGAGAGACGGTGACAGAGGGGGGTAGAGAGAGGGCGATAGAGATGGGGCAACAGAGAGCGGGTAACAGAGCGAGGGGGCAGAGAGAGGGGGTCAGAGAGAGAGAGGGGACAGTGAGAAAGAGGACAGAAGGGGGATGGGGGGGGCCAGAGTGGGGGGGCAGAGAGAGGGGGACAGAGCGAGAGGGAACAGAGGGATAGGGGACAGAGCGATAGTGACAGAGTAGGGGCAGAGAGAGAGCGACAGAGGGGGTGTAGTGAAAGGAGGGACAGAGAGAGGGGGACAGAGAGAGGGGGACAGAGAGAGAGGGGGCAGAGAGAGGGGGACAGAGAGAGGGGGACAGAGAGAGGGGGACAGAGAGAGGGGGACAGAGTGGGAGAGAGGGGGCAGAGAGAGAGGGACAGAGAGAGAGGGGGACAGAGACGGGGGACAGAGAGAGAGTGGGACAGAGAGAGGGGGACAGAGAGAGAGGGGGACAGACAGAGGGGGAAAGAGAGGGGGGACAGAGAGAGAGGGGGACAGAGAGAGTGGGAAGAGAGAGAGGGGCCAGAGAGAGGGGGACAGAGAGAGAGGGAAAGAGTGGGAGAGAGGGGGTGGGCAGAGAGAGAGGGACAGAGAGAGGGGGACAGAGAGAGAGGGGGACAGAGAGAGGGGGACATAGAGAGAGGGGGACAGAGACGGGGGACAGAGAGAGAGTGGGACAGACAGAGGGGGACAGAGAGAGAGGGGGACAGAGAGAGGGGGAAAGAGAGGGGGGACAGAGAGAGAGGGGGACAGAGAGAGTGGGAAGAGAGAGAGGGGGACAGAGAGAGAGGGACAGAGAGAGAGAGGGACAGAGAGAGAGGGGGACAGAGAGAGTGGGAAGAGAGAGAGGGGGACAGGGAGAGGGGGGAACAGAGAGAGGGGACAGAGAGAGGGGTTACAGAGAGAGGGGGACAGAGGGAGGGGGGAACAGAGAGATGGTGACTGGGAGGGGGCAGATAGAGGGAGACAGAGAGGGGGGACAGAGAGAGGGGGACAGAGAGAGGGGGACAGAGAGAGGGGGGCAGAGGGAGGGGGACAGACCGAGGGAGTACAGAGAGAGGGGGACAGAGGGAGGGGGGAACAGAGAGATGGTGACTGGGAGGGGGCAGATAGAGGGAGACAGAGAGGGGGGACAGAGAGAGGGGGACAGAGAGAGGGGGGCAGAGGGAGGGGGACAGACCGAGGGAGTACAGAGAGAGGGGGACAGAGAGGGCGATGGAGAGAGGGGGACAGAGAGGGGTGGACGGGGGGGAACAAAGAAATGGTGACTGAGAGGGGGCAGAGAGAGGGCTACAGAGAGGGGGGACAGAGAGGGGGAGACAGAGAGGGGGACAGAGAGAGGGGGACAGAGAGAGGGGGACAGAGAGAGGGCGACAGAGAGGGGTGGACGTGGGGGGAACAGCGAGATGGTGACTGAGAGGGGGCAGAGAGAGGGCTACAGAGAGGGGGGGACAGAGGTTTGGAACAGAGAGAGGGTGGACTGAGGGGGGGCAGAGAGACGGGGACAGAGAGAGGGGGGACAGAGAGAGAGGGGACAGAGAGGGGGCAGAGAGAGGGCGATAGATTTGGGGGGACAGAGAGCGGGGAACAGAGCGAGGGGGCAGAGAGAGGGGGTCAGAGAGAGGGGGGGACAGAGAGAGAGGGGGTCAGAAAGAGGGCGACAGAGAGAGGGGGACAGAGAGAGGGGGACAGAGAGGGGGGGACAGAGAGAGGAGAGTAGAGAGAGGGGGACAGAGGGAGGGGGACAGACAGGGTGGGACAGAGAGAGGGGGACAGAGTGAGGGGGGACAGAGAGATGGGGTCAGAGAGAGGGGGACAGAGTGAGGGGGGACAGAGAGATGGTGACTGGGAGTGGGCAGAGAGAGGGAGAGAGATAGGGGGACAGAGAGAGGGGGACAGAGAGAGGGGGACAGAGAGAGGGGGACAGAGGGAGGGGGGACAGAGATGGTGACTGGGAGGGGGCAGAGAGAGGGAGACAGAGAGGGGGTACAGAGAGAGGGGATACAGAGAGAGGGGGGACAGAGAGGGGGACAGAGAGAGGGGGACAGAGAGAGGGGGACAGAGAGAGAGGGGTCAGAAAGCAGGTGACAGAGAGAGGGGGACAGAAGGAGGGGGACAGAGGGAGGGGGGACAGAGAGAGGGGGACAGAGTGAGCGGGGACAGACAGGGTGGGCAGAGAGAGGGGGACAGAGAGGGGGGACAGAGAGGGGTTGATAGAGAGGGGGGGGGACAGAGAGAGATGGGGAAAGAGAGAGGGGTGGACAGAGAGAGAGGTACAGAGAGACGGTGACAGATATGGCGACAGAGAGAGGGGGACAGAGAGAGGGGGACAGAGAGAGGGGGAACAGAGTGAGAGGGGTACAGAGAGGGGGCACAGAGGGGGGGACAGAGAGAGGGGGACAGAGTGATCGGGGACAGACAGGCTGGACAGAGAGAGGGGGACAGAGAGGTGGGACAGAGAGGGGTTGATAGAGAGGGGGGGACAGAGAGAGATGGGGACAGAGAGAGGGGGACAGAGAGAGGGGGACATTGAGGGGGGGACAGAGAGAGAGGTACAGAGAGACGGTGACATATATGGCGACAGAGAGAGGGGGACAGAGAGAGGGGGACAGAGAGAGGGGGACAGAGAGGGTGGACAGAGAGAGGGGGACAGAGAGAGGCGGGCAGAGGGAGGGGGACAGACCGAGGGAGTACAGAGAGAGGGGGACAGAGGGAGGGGGACAGACCGAGGGAGGACAGAGAGAGGGGGACAGAGAGGGCGATGGAGAGAGGGGGGCAGAGAGGGGTGGACGGGGGGGAACAAAGAAATGGTGACTGAGAGGGGGCAGAGAGAGGGCTACAGAGAGGGGGGGACAGAGAGGGGGAGACAGAGAGGGGGGACAGAGAGAGGGGGACAGAGAGAGGGGGACAGAGAGAGGGCGACAGAGAGGGGTGGACGTGGTGGGAACAGCGAGATGGTGACTGAGAGGGGGCAGAGAGAGGGCTACAGAGAGGGGGGAACAGAGGTTTGGAACAGAGAGAGGGTGGACTGAGGGGGGGGGGGTCAGAGAGACGGGGACAGAGAGAGGGGGGATAGAGAGACAGTGACAGAGAGGGAGCAGAGAGAGGGCGATAGATTTGGGGTGAGAGAGAGCGGGGAACAGAGCGAGGGGGCAGAGAGAGAGGGGGTCAGAGAGAGAGGGGGACAGAGAGAGAGGGGGACAGAGAGAGAGGGGGAACAAAGAGAGAGGTGGACAGAGGGGGGGACAGAGAGAGATGGGGTCAGAAAGAGGGCGACAGAGAGAGGGGGGACAGAGAGAGGGGGACAGAGAGAGGGGGACAGAGGGAGGAGGGCAGAGAGAGGGGGGAACAAAGAGAGAGGTGGACTGAGGGAGGAGGGCAGAGAGAGGGGGACAGAGGGAGGGGGACAGAGTGGGTGAGAGGGGGGCAGAGTGGGAGAGAGGGGGGCAGAGAGAGAGAGGGACAGAGAGAGAGGGGGACAGAGACGGGGGACAGAGAGAGAGTGGGATAGAGAGAGGGGGATAGAGAGAAAGGGGGACAGAGACGGGGGACAGAGAGAGAGTGGGACAGAGAGAGGGGGACAGGGAGAGGGGAACAGAGAGAGGGGGAAAGAGAGGGGGGACAGAGAGAGGGGGGGACAGAGAGAGTGTGAAGAGAGAGAGAGGGGCCAGAGAGAGGGGGACAGAGAGAGAGGGGGACAGAGAGAGAGGGGGACAGAGAGAGGGGGACAGAGAGAGAGGGGGACAGAGAGAGGTGGAAAGAGAGGGGGGACAGAGAGAGAGGGGGACAGAGAGAGTGGGAAGAGAGAGAGGGGGACAGAGAGAGGGGGGACAGAGAGAGGGGGGACAGAGAGAGTGGTTACAGAGAGAGGGGGACAGAGGGAGGGGGGAACAGAGAGACGGTGACAGATATGGCGACAGAGAGAGGGGGACAGAGAGCGGGGAACAGAGCGAGGGGGCAGAGAGAGAGGGGGTCATAGAGAGAGGGGGAACAAAGAGAGAGGTGGACAGAGGGGGGGACAGAGAGAGAGGGGGTCAGAAAGAGGGCGACAGCGAGAGGAGGGACAGTGAGAGGGGGACAGAGAGAGGGGGACAGAGGGAGGAGGGCAGAGAGAGGGGGAAAAAAAGAAAGAGGTTGACTGAGGGAGGAGGGCAGAGAGAGGGGGACAGAGGGAGGGGGACAGAGTGGGAGAGAGGGGGGCAGAGTGGGAGAGGGGGGGCAGAGAGAGAGGGACAGAGAGAGAGGGGGCAGAGACGGGGGACAGAGAGAGAGTGGGACAGAGAGAGGGGAACAGAGAGAGAGGGGGACAGAGTCAGGGGACAGAGAGAGAGTGGGACAGAGAGAGGGGGACAGAGAGAGGGGGAAAGAGAGGGAGGACTGAGAGAGAGGGGGACAGAGAGAGGGGGACAGAGAGAGAGGGGCCAGAGAGAGAGGGACAGAGAGAGGGGGGGACAGAGAGAGAGGGGGACAGAGAGAGGGGGAGACAGAGAGAGAGGGATAGACAGAGGGGGACAGAGAGAGAGGGGGACAGAGAGAGGGGGAAAGAGAGGGGGGACAGAGAGAGAGGGACAGAGAGAGTGGGAAGAGAGAGAGGGGGACAGAGAGAGGGGGGACAGAGAGAGGGGGACAGAGAGAGAGGGGAACAGAGAGAGGGGTTACAGAGAGAGGGGGTCAGAGGGAGGGGGGAACAGAGAGATGGTGACTGGGAGGGGGCAGATAGAGGGAGACAGAGAGGGGGAGAGAGAGAGGGGGACAGAGAGGGAGCAGAGAGAGGGCGATAGATTTGGGGGGACAGAGCGCGGGGAACAGAGCGAGGGGGCAGAGAGAGAGGGGGACAGAGAGAGGGGGGCAGAGGGAGGGGGACAGACCGAGGGAGTACAGAGAGAGGGGGACAGAGGGAGGGGGACAGACCGAGGGAGGACAGAGAGAGGGGGACAGAGAGGGCGATGGAGAGAGGGGGACAGAGAGGGGTGGAGGGGGGGGAACAAAGAAATGGTGACTGAGAGGGGGCAGAGGGAGGGCTACAGAGAGGGGGGGACAGAGAGGGGGAGACAGAGAGGGGGGACAGAGAGAGGGGGACAGAGAGAGGGGGACAGAGAGCGGGCGACAGAGAGGGGTGGACGTGGGAGGAACAGCGAGATGATGACTAAGAGGGGGCAGAGAGAGGGCTACAGAGAGTGGGGAACAGAGGTTTGGAACAGAGAGAGGGGGGACAGAGAGAGGGGGACAGAGAGAGAGGGGAACAGAGAGAGGGGGACAGAGAGAGTGGTTACAGAGAGAGGGGGACAGAGGGAGGGGGGAACAGAGAGACGGTGACAGATATGGCGACAGAGAGAGGGGGACAGAGAGCGGGGAACAGAGCGAGGGGGCAGAGAGAGAGGGGGTCAGAGAGAGAGGGGGACAGAGAGAGAGGGGGACATAGAGAGAGGGGGAACAAAGAGAGAGGTGGACAGAGGGGGGGACAGAGAGAGAGGGGGTCAGAAAGAGGGCGACAGAGAGAGGAGGGACAGTGAGAGGGGAACAGAGAGAGGGGGACAGAGGGAGGAGGGCAGAGAGAGGGGGACAGAGGGAGGGTGACAGAGGGAGGGGGGACAGAGAGACGGGGAAAAAAAGAAAGAGGTTGACTGAGGGAGAGGGACAGAGTGGGAGAGAGGGAGGCAGAGTGGGAGAGGGGGGCAGAGAGAGAGGGACAGAGAGAGAGGGGGCAGAGACGGGGGACAGAGAGAGAGTGGGACCGAGAGAGGGGGACAGAGAGAGAGGGGGACAGAGTCAGGGGACAGAGAGAGAGTGGGACAGAGAGAGGGGGACAGAGAGAGGGGGAAAGAGAGGGAGGACAGAGAGATGGGGGACAGAGAGAGGGGGACAGAGAGAGAGGGGCCAGAGAGAGAGGGACAGAGAGAGAGGGGGACAGAGAGAGAGGGGGACAGAGAGAGGGGGACAGAGAGAGAGGGAGACAGAGAGAGAGGGACAGACAGAGGGGGACAGAGAGAGAGGGGGACAGAGAGAGGGGGAAAGAGAGAGGGGGAACAGAGGGAGGAGGGCAGAGAGAGGGGGACAGAGGGAGGGGGACAGAGGGAGGGGGGACAGAGGGAGGGGGACAGACAGAGGGGGACAGAGAGAGGGGCTACAGAGAGATGGAGGACAGAGAGAGGGGGACAGAGAGTGGGGGACAGAGGGAGGGGGACAGAGGGAGGGGGGACAGAGAGAGGGGGGACAGAGAGAGGGGGACCGAGGGAGGGGGACAGACAGAGGGGGACAGAGAGAGGGGCTACAGAGAGATGGAGGACAGAGAGAGGGGGACAGAGAGTGGGGGACAGAGGGAGGGGGACAGAGTGACGGGGGACAGAGAGATGGTGACTGGGAGTGGGCAGAGAGAGGGAGACAGAGAGGGGGACAGAGAGAGGGGGACAGAGAGAGGGGGACAGAGGGAGTGGGGACAGAGATGGTGACTGGGAGGGGGCAGAGAGAGGGAGACAGAGAGGGGGACAGAGAGGGGATACAGAGAGAGGGGGACAGAGAGAGAGGGGGTCAGAAAGAAGGTGACAGAGAGAGGGGGACAGAAGGAGGGGGACAGAGGGAGGGGGGACAGAGAGAGGGGGACAGAGTGAGCGGGGACAGACAGGGTGGGCAGAGAGAGGTGGATAGAGAGGGGGGACAGAGAGGGGTTGATAGAGAGGGGGGGACAGAGAGAGATGGGGACAGAGAGAGGGGGACAGAGAGAGGACGACAGAGAGGGGGGGACAGAGAGGGGGAGACAGAGAGGGGGGACAGAGAGAGGGGGACAGAGTGAGCGGGGACAGACAGGGTGGGCAGAGAGAGGTGGATAGAGAGGGGGGACAGAGAGGGGTTGATAGAGAGGGGGGGACAGAGAGAGATGGGGACAGAGAGAGGGGGACAGAGAGAGGACGACAGAGAGGGGGGGACAGAGAGGGGGAGACAGAGAGGGGGGACAGAGAGAGGGGGACAGAGAGAGGGGGACAGAGAGAGGGCGACAGAGAGGGGTGGACGTGGTGGGAACAGCGAGATGGTGACTGAGAGGGGGCAGAGAGAGGGCTACAGAGAGGGGGGGACAGAGGTTTGGAACAGAGAGAGGGTGGACTGAGGGGGGGGGGTCAGAGAGACGGGGACAGAGAAGGGGGGACAGAGAGACAGTGACAGAGAGGGAGCAGAGAGAGGGCGATAGATTTGGGGTGAGAGAGAGCGGGGAACAGAGCGAGGGGGCAGAGAGAGAGGGGGTCAGAGAGAGAGGGGGACAGAGAGAGAGGGGGACAGAGAGAGAGGGGGAACAAAGAGAGAGGTGGACAGAGGGGGGGACAGAGAGAGATGGGGTCAGAAAGAGGGCGACAGAGAGAGGGGGGACAGAGAGAGGGGGACAGAGAGAGGGGGACAGAGGGAGGAGGGCAGAGAGAGGGGGGAACAAAGAGAGAGGTGGACTGAGGGAGGAGGGCAGAGAGAGGGGGACAGAGGGAGGGGGACAGAGTTGGTGAGAGGGGGGCAGAGTGGGAGAGAGGGGGGCAGAGAGAGAGAGGGACAGAGAGAGAGGGGGCAGAGACGGGGGACAGAGAGAGAGTGGGACAGAGACGGGGGACAGAGAGAGAGTGGGACAGAGAGAGGCGGACAGGGAGAGGGGGACAGAGAGAGGGGGAAAGAGAGGGGGGACAGAGAGAGGGGGGGCAGAGAGAGTGGGAAGAGAGAGAGGGGCCAGAGAGAGGGTGACAGAGAGAGAGGGGGACAGAGAGAGAGGGGGACAGAGAGAGGGGGACAGAGAGAGAGGGGGACAGAGAGAGTGGGACAGACAGAGGGGGACAGAGAGAGAGGGGGACAGAGAGAGGTGGAAAGAGAGGGGGGACAGAGAGAGAGGGGGACAGAGAGAGTGGGAAGAGAGAGAGGGGGACAGAGAGAGGGGGGACAGAGAGAGGGGGACAGAGAGAGAGGGGAACAGAGAGAGGGGGACAGAGAGAGGGGGGAACAGAGAGACGGTGACAGATATGGCGACAGAGAGAGGGGGACAGAGAGCGGGGAACAGAGCGAGGGGGCAGAGAGTGAGGGGGTCAGAGAGAGAGGGGGACAGAGAGAGAGGGGGACATAGAGAGAGGGGGAACAAAGAGAGAGGTGGACAGAGGGGGGGACAGAGAGAGAGGGGGTCAGAAAGAGGGCGACAGAGAGAGGAGGGACAGTGAGAGGGGGACAGAGGGAGGAGGGCAGAGAGAGGGGGACAGAGGGAGGAGGGCAGAGAGAGGGGGACAGAGGGAGGGGGACAGAGGGAGGGGGGACAGAGAGAGGGGGAAAAAAAGAAAGAGGTTGACTGAGGGAGGAGGGCAGAGAGAGGGGGACAGAGGGAGGGGGACAGAGTGGGAGAGAGGGGGGCAGAGTGGGAGAGGGGGGCAGAGAGAGAGGGACAGAGAGAGAGGGGGCAGAGACGGGGGACAGAGAGAGAGTGGGACCGAGAGAGGGGGACAGAGAGAGAGGGGGACAGAGTCAGGGGACAGAGAGAGAGTGGGACAGAGAGAGGGGGACAGAGAGAGGGGGAAAGAGAGAGAGGACAGAGAGAGGGGGGACAGAGAGAGGGGGACAGAGAGAGAGGGGCCAGAGAGAGAGGGACAGAGAGAGAGGGGGACAGAGAGAGAGGGGGACAGAGAGAGGGGGACAGAGAGAGAGGGAGACAGAGAGAGAGGGACAGACAGAGGGGGACAGAGAGAGAGGGGGACAGAGAGAGGGGGACACAGAGAGAGGGAGACAGAGAGAGAGGGACAGACAGAGGGGGACCGAGAGAGAGGGGGACAGAGAGAGGGGGAAAGAGAGGGGGGACAGAGAGAGAGGGGGACAGAGAGAGTGGGAAGAGAGAGAGGGGGACAGAGAGAGGGGGGACAGAGAGAGGGGGACAGAGAGAGAGGGGAACAGAGAGAGGGGTTACAGAGAGAGGGGGACAGAGGGAGGGGGGAACAGAGAGATGGTGACTGGGAGGGGGCAGATAGAGGGAGACAGAGAGGGGGACAGAGAGAGAGGGACAGAGAGGGAGCAGAGAGAGGGCGATAGATTTGGGGGGACAGAGAGCGGGGAACAGAGCGAGGGGGCAGAGAGAGAGGGGGACAGAGAGAGGGGGGCAGAGGGATGGGGACAGACCGAGGGAGTACAGAGAGAGGGGGACAGAGGGAGGGGGACAGACCGAGGGAGGACAGAGAGAGGGGGACAGAGAGGGCGATGGAGAGAGGGGGACAGAGAGGGGTGGACGGGGGGAACAAAGAAATGGTGACTGAGAGGGGGCAGAGGGAGGGCTACAGAGAGGGGTGGACAGAGAGGGGGAGACAGAGAGGGGGGACAGAGAGAGGGGGACAGAGAGAGGGGGACAGAGAGCGGGCGACAGAGAGGGGTGGACGTGGGGGGTACTGCGAGATGGTGACTAAGAGGGGGCAGAGAGAGGGCTACAGAGAGGGGGGGACAGAGGTTTGGAACAGAGAGAGGGTGGACTGGGGGGGGCAGAGAGACGGGAACAGAGAGGGGGGGACAGAGAGACAGTGACAGAGAGGGAGCAGAGAGAGGGCGATAGATTTGGGGGGACAGAGAGCGGGGAACAGAGCGAGGGGGCAGAGAGAGAGGGGGTCAGAGAGAGGGGGGGACAGAGAGAGAGTGGGTCAGAAAGAGGGCGACAGAGAGAGGGGGATAGAGAGAGGGGGACAGAGAGAGGGGGCCAGAGAGAGGGGGAACAGAGGGAGGAGGGCAGAGAGAGGGGGACAGAGGGAGGGGGACAGAGGGAGGGGGGACAGAGGGAGGGGGGACAGAGGGAGGGGGACAGACAGAGGGGGACAGATAGAGGGGCTACAGAGAGATGGAGGACAGAGAGAGGGGGACAGAGAGTGGGGGACAGAGGGAGGGGGACAGAGGGAGGGGGGACAGAGAGAGGGGGGACAGAGAGAGGGGGACCGAGGGAGGGGGACAGACAGAGTGGGACAGAGAGAGGGGCTACAGAGAGATGGAGGACAGAGAGAGGGGGACAGAGAGTGGGGGACAGAGGGAGGGGGACAGAGTGAGGTGGGACAGAGAGATGGTGACTGGGAGTGGGCAGAGAGAGGGAGACAGAGAGGGGGACAGAGAGAGGGGGACAGAGAGAGGGGGACAGAGGGAGGGGGGACAGAGATGGTGACTGAGAGAGGGGGACAGAAGGAGGGGGACAGAGGGAGGGGGGACAGAGAGAGGGGGACAGAGTGAGCGGGGACAGACAGGGTGGGCAGAGAGAGGTGGACAGAGAGGGGGGACAGAGAGGGGTTGATAGAGAGGGGGGGACAGAGAGAGATGGGGACAGAGAGAGGGGTGGACAGAGAGAGAGGTACAGAGTGACGGTGACAGATATGGGGACAGAGAGAGGGGGGCAGAGAGAGGGGGACAGAGAGCGGGGGACACAGAGAGTGGGAACAGAGAGAGGGGGGACAGAGAGAGGGGGACAGAGAGAGAGGGGAACAGAGAGAGGGGTTACAGAGAGAGGGGGACAGAGGGAGGGGGGAACAGAGAGATGGTGACTGGGAGGGGGCAGATAGAGGGAGACAGAGAGGGGGACAGAGAGAGAGGGACAGAGAGGGAGCAGAGAGAGGGCGATAGATTTGGGGGGACAGAGAGCGGGGAACAGAGCGAGGGGGCAGAGAGAGAGGGGGACAGAGAGAGGGGGGCAGAGGGATGGGGACAGACCGAGGGAGTACAGAGAGAGGGGGACAGAGGGAGGGGGACAGACCGAGGGAGGACAGAGAGAGGGGGACAGAGAGGGCGATGGAGAGAGGGGGACAGAGAGGGGTGGACGGGGGGAACAAAGAAATGGTGACTGAGAGGGGGCAGAGGGAGGGCTACAGAGAGGGGTGGACAGAGAGGGGGAGACAGAGAGGGGGGACAGAGAGAGGGGGACAGAGAGAGGGGGACAGAGAGGGGGCACAGAAGGGGGGACAGAGAGAGGGGGACAGAGTGATCGGGGACAGACAGGCTGGACAGAGAGAGGGGTACAGAGAGGTGGGACAGAGAGGGGTTGATAGGGAGGGGGGGGCAGGGAGAGATGGGGACAGAGAGAGGGGGACAGAGAGAGGGGGACAGAGAGGGGGGGGGACAGAGAGAGAGGTACAGAGAGACGGTGACAGATATGGCGACAGAGAGAGGGGAACAGAGAGAGGGGGACAGAGAGAGGGGGACAGAGAGGGGGGGACATAGAGAGGGGGACAGAGAGAGGCGGGCAGAGGGAGGGGGACAGACCGAGGGAGTACAGAGAGAGGGGAACAGAGGGAGGGGGACATACCGAGGGAGGACAGAGAGAGGGCGACAGGGAGGGGTGGACGTGGGGGGAACAGCGAGATGGTGACTGAGAGGGGGCAGAGAGAGGGCTACAGAGAGGGGGGAACAGAGGTTTGGAACAGAGAGAGGGTGGACTGAGGGGGGCAGAGAGATGGGGACAGAGAGAGGGGGGACAGAGAGACAGTGACAGAGAGGGGACAGAGAGAGGGCGATAGATCTGGGGTAAGAGAGAGAGGGGAACAGAGCGAGGGGGCAGAGAGAGAGGCGGTCAGAGAGAGAGGGGGACAGAGAGAGAGGGGGACAGAGAGAGAGGGGGAACAAAGAGAGAGGTGGGCAGAGGGGGGGACAGAGAGAGAGGGGGTCCGAAAGAGGGCGACAGAGAGAGGGGGGACAGAGAGAGGGGGACAGAGAGAGGGGGACAGAGGGAGGAGGGCAGAGAGAGGGGTACAGAGGGAGTGGGACAGAGGGAGGGGGGACAGAGAGAGGGGGGAACAAAGAGAGAGGTGGACTGATGGAGGGAGACAGACAGAGGGGGACAGAGAGAGGGGCTACAGAGAGAGGGGGGACAGAGAGAGGGGGCCAGAGAGAGGGGGACAGAGGGAGGGGGACAGAGTGAGGGGGGTCAGAGAGATGGTGACAGGGAGGGGGCAGAGAGAGGGGGACAGAGAGGGGGGGCAGAGAGAGGGGGACAGAAGGAGGGGGACAGAGGGAGGGGGGACAGAGATGGTGACTGGGAGGGGGCAGAGAGAGGGAGACAGAGAGGGGGACAGAGAGAGGGGGACAGAGGGAGGGGGACAGAGGGAGGGGAGACAGAGATGGTGACTGGAAGGGGGCAGAGAGAGGAAGACAGAGAGGGGGACAGAGAGAGGGGGACAGAGAGAGGGGGACAGAGAGAGAGGGTGACAATAAGAAGGTGACAGAGAGAGGGGGACAGAAGGAGGGGGACAGAGGGAGGGGGGTCAGAGAGAGGGGGACAGAGTGAGCGGGGACAGACAGGGTGTGCAGAGAGAGGGGGACAGAGAGGGGGGACAGAGAGGGGTTGATAGAGAGGGGGGGACAGATAGAGATGGGGACAGAGAGCGGGGTGGACAGAGAGAGAGGTCCAGAGAGACGGTGACAGATATGGCGACAGAGAGAGGGGGACAGAGAGAGGGGGACAGAGAGAGTGTGAACAGAGAGAGAGAGGGGTACAGAGAGGGGGCACAGAGGAGGGGACAGAGAGAGGGGGACAGAGTGATCGGGGACAGACAGGCTGGACAGAGAGAGGGGGGACAGAGAGGTGGGACAGAGAGGGGTTGATAGAGAGGGGCGTACAGAGAGAGGGGGACAGAGAGAGGGGGTGACAATAAGAAGGTGACAGAGAGAGGGGGACAGAAGGAGGGGGACAGAGGGAGGGGGGTCAGAGAGAGGGGGACAGAGTGAACGGGGACAGACAGGGTGTGCAGAGAGAGGGGGACAGAGAGGGGGGACAGAGAGGGGTTGATAGAGAGGGGGGGACAGATAGAGATGGGGACAGAGAGAGGGGTGGACAGAGAGAGAGGTACAGAGAGACGGTGACAGATATGGCGACAGAGAGAGGGGGACAGAGAGAGGGGGACAGAGAGAGGGGGACAGAGAGTGGGGGAACAGAGAGGGGGGACAGAGAGAGAGGGGGACAGAGAGAGTGGGAAGAGAGAGAGGGGGACAGAGAGAGGGGGGACAGAGAGAGGGGGACAGAGAGAGAGGGGAACAGAGAGAGGGGTTACAGAGAGAGGGGGACAGAGGGAGGGGGGAACAGAGAGATGGTGACTGGGAGGGGGCAGATAGAGGGAGACAGAGAGGGGGACAGAGAGAGAGGGACAGAGAGGGAGCAGAGAGAGGGCGATAGATTTGGGGGGACAGAGAGCGGGGAACAGAGCGAGGGGGCAGAGAGAGAGGGGGACAGAGAGAGGGAAGCAGAGGGATGGGGACAGACCGAGGGAGTACAGAGAGAGGGGGACAGAGGGAGGGGGACAGACCGAGGGAGGACAGAGAGAGGGGGAAAGAGAGGGCGATGGAGAGAGGGGGACAGAGAGGGGTGGACGGGGGGAACAAAGAAATGGTGACTGAGAGGGGGCAGAGGGAGGGCTACAGAGAGGGGTGGACAGAGAGGGGGAGACAGAGAGGGGGGACAGAGAGAGGGGGACAGAGAGAGGGGGACAGAGAGCGGGCGACAGAGAGGGGTGGACGTGGGGGGAACAGCGAGATGGTGACTAAGAGGGGGCAGAGAGAGGGCTACAGAGAGGGGGGGACAGAGGTTTGGAACAGAGAGAGGGTGGACTGGGGGGGGCAGAGAGACGGGAACAGAGAGGGGGGGACAGAGAGACAGTGACAGAGAGGGAGCAGAGAGAGGGCGATAGATTTGGGGGGACAGAGAGCGGGGAACAGAGCGAGGGGGCAGAGAGAGAGGGGGTCAGAGAGAGGGGGGGACAGAGAGAGAGTGGGTCAGAAAGAGGGCGACAGAGAGAGGGGGATAGAGAGAGGGGGACAGAGAGAGGGGGCCAGAGAGAGGGGGAACAGAGGGAGGAGGGCAGAGAGAGGGGGACAGAGGGAGGGGGACAGAGGGAGGGGGGACAGAGGGAGGGGGACAGACAGAGGGGGACAGAGAGAGGGGCTACAGAGAGATGGAGGACAGAGAGAGGGGGACAGAGAGTGGGGGACAGAGGGAGGGGGACAGAGGGAGGGGGGACAGAGAGAGGGGGGACAGAGAGAGGGGGACCGAGGGAGGGGGACAGACAGAGTGGGACAGAGAGAGGGGCTACAGAGAGATGGAGGACAGAGAGAGGGGGACAGAGAGTGGGGGACAGAGGGAGGGGGACAGAGTGAGGTGGGACAGAGAGATGGTGACTGGGAGTGGGCAGAGAGAGGGAGACAGAGAGGGGGACAGAGAGAGGGGGACAGAGAGAGGGGGACAGAGGGAGGGGGGACAGAGATGGTGACTGAGAGAGGGGGACAGAAGGAGGGGGACAGAGGGAGGGGGGACAGAGAGAGGGGGACAGAGTGAGCGGGGACAGACAGGGTGGGCAGAGAGAGGTGGACAGAGAGGGGGGACAGAGAGGGGTTGATAGAGAGGGGGGGACAGAGAGAGATGGGGACAGAGAGAGGGGTGGACAGAGAGAGAGGTACAGAGAGACGGTGACAGATATGGCGACAGAGAGAGGGGGACAGAGAGAGGGGGACAGAGAGCGGGGGACACAGAGAGTGGGAACAGAGAGAGGGGGGTACAGAGAGGGGGCACAGAAGGGGGGACAGAGAGAGGGGGACAGAGTGATCGGGGACAGACAGGCTGGACAGAGAGAGGGGTACAGAGAGGTGGGACAGAGAGGGGTTGATAGGGAGGGGGGGCAGGGAGAGATGGGGACAGAGAGAGGGCGACAGAGAGAGGGGGACAGAGAGGGGGGGGGACAGAGAGAGAGGTACAGAGAGACGGTGACAGATATGGCGACAGAGAGAGGGGGACAGAGAGAGGGGGACAGAGAGAGGGGGACAGAGAGGGGGGGACAGAGAGGGGGGGACAGAGAGAGGCGGGCAGAGGGAGGGGGACAGACCGAGGGAGTACAGAGAGAGGGGAACAGAGGGAGGGGGACATACCGAGGGAGGACAGAGAGAGGGCGACAGGGAGGGGTGGACGTGGGGGGAACAGCGAGATGGTGACTGAGAGGGGGCAGAGAGAGGGCTACAGAGAGGGGGGAACAGAGGTTTGGAACAGAGAGAGGGTGGACTGAGGGGGGCAGAGAGATGGGGACAGAGAGAGGGGGGACAGAGAGACAGTGACAGAGAGGGGACAGAGAGAGGGCGAAAGATCTGGGGTAAGAGAGAGAGGGGAACAGAGCGAGGGGGCAGAGAGAGAGGCGGTCAGAGAGAGAGGGGGACAGAGAGAGGGGGGGACAGAGAGAGAGGGGGAACAAAGAGAGAGGTGGGCAGAGGGGGGGACAGAGAGAGAGGGGGTCCGAAAGAGGGCGACAGAGAAAGGGGGGACAGAGAGAGGGGTCAGAGAGAGGGGGACAGAGGGAGGAGGGCAGAGAGAGGAGTACAGAGGGAGTGGGACAGAGGGAGGGGGGACAGAGAGAGGGGGGAACAAAGAGAGAGGTGGACTGATGGAGGGAGACAGACAGAGGGGGACAGAGAGAGGGGCTACAGAGAGAGGGGGGACAGAGAGAGGGGGCCAGAGAGAGGGGGACAGAGGGAGGGGGACAGAGGGAGGGGGGTCAGAGAGATGGTGACAGGGAGGGGGCAGAGAGAGGGGGACAGAGAGGGGGGACAGAGAGAGGGGGACAGAGGGAGGGGGACAGAGGGAGGGGGGACAGAGATGGTGACTGGGAGGGGGCAGAGAGAGGGAGACAGAGAGGGGGACAGAGAGAGGGGGACAGAGGGAGGGGGACAGAGGGAGGGGAGACAGAGATGGTGACTGGGAGGGGGCAGAGAGAGGAAGACAGAGAGGGGGACAGAGAGAGGGGGACAGAGAGAGGGGGACAGAGAGAGAGGGTGACAATAAGAAGGTGACAGAGAGAGGGGGACAGAAGGAGGGGGACAGAGGGAGGGGGGGTCAGAGAGAGGGGGACAGAGTGAGCGGGGACAGACAGGGTGTGCAGAGAGAGGGGGACAGAGAGGGGGGACAGAGAGGGGTTGATAGAGATGGGGACAGAGAGAGGGGTGGACAGAGAGAGAGGTACAGAGAGACGGTGACAGATATGGCGACAGAGAGAGGGGGACAGAGAGAGGGGGACAGAGAGAGGGGGACAGAGAGTGGGGGAACAGAGAGGGGGGACAGAGAGAGGGGGACAGAGAGAGTGGGAACAGAGAGAGAGGGGGACAGAGAGGGGGCACAGAGAGGGGGGACAGAGAGAGGGGGACAGAGTGATCGGGGACAGACAGGCTGGACAGAGAGAGGGGGACAGAGAGGGGGTGCAGAGAGGGGTTGATAGAGAGGGGGGGACAGAGAGAGATGGGGACAGAGAGAGGGATGGACAGAGAGAGAGGTACAGCGAGACGGTGACAGATATGGCGACAGAGAGAGGGGGACAGAGAGAGGGGGACAGAGAGAGGGGGACAGAGGGGGGGGGGAACAGAGAGAGGGGGGACAGAGAGAGGGGGACAGAGGGAGGTGGACAGACCGAGGTAGGACAGAGAGACGGTGACAGAGAGGGCGACAGAGAGAGGGGGACAGAGAGAGGGGGACAGAGAGAGTGGGAACAGAGAGAGAGGGGTACAGAGAGGGGGCATAGAGGGGGGTACAGAGAGAGGGGGACAGAGTGATCGGTGACAGACAGGCTGGACAGACAGAGGGGGACAGAGAGGTGGGACAGAGAGGGGTTGATAGAGAGGGGGGGACAGAGAGAGATGGGGACAGAGAGAGAGGTACAGAGAGACGATGACAGATATGGCGACAGAGAGAGGGGGACAGAGAGAGGGGGACAGAGAGAGGCGGGCAGAGGGAGGGGGACCGACCGAGGGAGTACAGACAGTGGGGAACAGAGGGAGGGGGACAGACCGAGGGAGGACAGAGAGAGGGGGACAGAGAGGGCGATGGAGAGAGGGGGACAGAGAGGGGTGGACGGGGGAGAACAAAGAAATGGTGACAGAGAGGGGGGACAGAGAGAGGGGGACAGAGAGAGGGGGACAGAGAGAGGGAGACAGAGAGAGGGCGACAGGGAGGGGTGGACGTGGGGGAACAAAGAAATGGTGACAGAGAGGGGGGACAGAGAGAGGGGGACAGAGGGAGGGGGACAGAGGGGGCGGACAGAGATGGTGACTGGGAGGGGGCAGAGAGAGGGAGACAGAGAGGGGGTACAGAGAGAGGGGCTACAGAGAGAGGGGGTCAGAGAGAGAGGGGGACAGTGAGGGGGTCAGAGAGAGGGGATACAGAGAGAGCGGGGACAGAGAGGGGGACAGAGAGAGGGGGACAGAGAGAGGGGGACAGAGAGAGAGGGTGTCAATAAGAAGGTGACAGAGAGAGGGGGACAGAAGGAGGGGGACAGAGGGAGGGGGGCAGAGAGGGGTTGATAGTGAGGGGGGACAGAGAGAGATGGGGAAAGAGAGAGGGGTGGACAGAGAGAGAGGTACAGAGAGACGGTGACAGATATGGCGACAGAGAGAGGGAGACAGAGAGAGGGGGACAGAGAGAGTGTGAACAGAGAGAGAGGGGTACAGATAGGGGGCACAGAGGGGGGGACAGAGAGAGGGGGACAGAGTGATCGGGGACAGACAGGCTGGACAGAGAGAGGGGGGACAGAGAGGTGGGACAGAGAGGGGTTGATAGAGAGGGGGGTACAGAGAGAGGGGGACAGAGAGAGGGGGACAGAGAGAGGGGGACAGAGAGAGGGGGACAGAGAGGGGGGGAGACAGAGAGAGAGGTACAGAGAGACGGTGACAGATATGGCGACAGAGAGAGGGGGACAGAGAGAGGGGGACAGAGGGAGGGGGACAGAGAGAGGCGGGCAGAGGGAGGGGGACAGACCGAGGGAGTACAGACAGAGGGGAACAGAGGGAGGGGGACAGACCGAGGGAAGACAGAGAGAGGGGGACAGAGAGGGCGATGGAGAGAGGGGGGCAGAGAGGGGTGGACGGGGGGGAACAAAGAAATGGTGACAGAGAGGGGGGACAGAGAGAGGGGGACAGAGAGAGGGGAACAGAGAGAGGGCGACAGGGAGTGGTGGACGTGGGGGAACAAAGAAATGGTGACAGAGAGGGGGGACAGAGTGAGGGGGACAGAGAGAGGGGGACAGAGGGAGGGGGACAGAGGGAGGGGGGACAGAGATGGTGACTGGGAGGGGGCAGAGAGAGGGAGACAGAGAGGGGGACAGAGAGAGGGGGACAGAGGGATGGGGACAGAGGGAGGGGGGACAGAGATGGTGACTGGGAGGGGGCAGAGAGAGGGAGACAGAGGGGGGACAGAGAGAGGGGCTACAGAGAGAGGGGGGACAGAGAGGGGGACAGAGAGAGGGGGAAGAGGGGTGCAGAGAGAGCGGGGTCAGAGAGAGGGGGACAGAGAGAGGGGGACAGAAGGAGGGGGACAGAGGGAGGGGGGACAGAGAGAGGGGGACAGAGTGAGCGGGGACAGACAGGGTAGGACAGAGAGAGGGGGACAGAGAGGGGGGACAGAGAGGGATTGATAGAGAGGGGGGGGGACAGAGAGAGATGGGGACAGAGAGAGGGGTGGACAGAGAGAGAGGTACAGAGAGACGGTGACAGATATGGCGACAGAGCGAGGGGGACAGAGAGAGGGGGACAGAGAGAGGGGGACAGAGAGAGTGGGGACAGACAGGGTGGACAGAGAGGGGGGACAGAGCGGGGTTGATAGAGAGATGGAGGACAGAGAGAGGGGGACAGAGAGTGGGGGACAGAGGGAGGGGGACAGAGGGAGGGGGACAGACCGAGGGAGTACAGAGAGAGGGGAACAGAGGGAGGGGGACATACCGAGGGAGGACAGAGAGAGGGCGACAGGGAGGGGTGGACGTGGGGGGAACAGCGAGAAGGTGACTGAGAGGGGGCAGAGAGAGGGCTACAGAGAGGGGGGAACAGAGGTTTGGAACAGAGAGAGGGTGGACTGAGGGGGGCAGAGAGATGGGGACAGAGAGAGGGGGGACAGAGAGACAGTGACAGAGAGGGGACAGAGAGAGGGCGATAGATCTGGGGTAAGAGAGAGAGGGGAACAGAGCGAGGGGGCAGAGAGAGAGGCGGTCAGAGAGAGAGGGGGACAGAGAGAGAGGGGGACAGAGAGAGAGGGGGAACAAAGAGAGAGGTGGGCAGAGGGGGGGACAGAGAGAGAGGGGGTCCGAAAGAGGGCGACAGAGAGAGGGGGGACAGAGAGAGGGGGACAGAGAGAGGGGGACAGAGGGAGGAGGGCAGAGAGAGGGGTACAGAGGGAGTGGGACAGAGGGAGGGGGGACAGAGAGAGGGGGGAACAAAGAGAGAGGTGGACTGATGGAGGGAGACAGACAGAGGGGGACAGAGAGAGGGGCTACAGAGAGAGGGGGGACAGAGAGAGGGGGCCAGAGAGAGGGGGACAGAGGGAGGGGGACAGAGTGAGGGGGGTCAGAGAGATGGTGACAGGGAGGGGGCAGAGAGAGGGGGACAGAGAGGGGGGACAGAGAGAGGGGGACAGAGGGAGGGGGACAGAGGGAGGGGGGACAGAGATGGTGACTGGGAGGGGGCAGAGAGAGGGAGACAGAGAGGGGGACAGAGAGAGGGGGACAGAGGGAGGGGGACAGAGGGAGGGGAGACAGAGATGGTGACTGGGAGGGGGCAGAGAGAGGAAGACAGAGAGGGGGACAGAGAGAGGGGGACAGAGAGAGGGGGACAGAGAGAGAGGGTGACAATAAGAAGGTGACAGAGAGAGGGGGACAGAAGGAGGGGGACAGAGGGAGGGGGGTCAGAGAGAGGGGGACAGAGTGAGCGGGGACAGACAGGGTGTGCAGAGAGAGGGGGACAGAGAGGGGGGACAGAGAGGGGTTGATAGAGAGGGGGGGACAGATAGAGATGGGGACAGAGAGCGGGGTGGACAGAGAGAGAGGTCCAGAGAGACGGTGACAGATATGGCGACAGAGAGAGGGGGACAGAGAGAGGGGGACAGAGAGAGTGTGAACAGAGAGAGAGAGGGGTACAGAGAGGGGGCACAGAGGAGGGGACAGAGAGAGGGGGACAGAGTGATCGGGGACAGACAGGCTGGACAGAGAGAGGGGGGACAGAGAGGTGGGACAGAGAGGGGTTGATAGAGAGGGGCGTACAGAGAGAGGGGGACAGAGAGAGGGGGTGACAATAAGAAGGTGACAGAGAGAGGGGGACAGAAGGAGGGGGACAGAGGGAGGGGGGTCAGAGAGAGGGGGACAGAGTGAGCGGGGACAGACAGGGTGTGCAGAGAGAGGGGGACAGAGAGGGGGGACAGAGAGGGGTTGATAGAGAGGGGGGGGACAGATAGAGATGGGGACAGAGAGAGGGGTGGACAGAGAGAGAGGTACAGAGAGACGGTGACAGATATGGCGACAGAGAGAGGGGGACAGAGAGAGGGGGACAGAGAGAGGGGGACAGAGAGTGGGGGAACAGAGAGGGGGGACAGAGAGAGGGGGACAGAGAGAGTGGGAACAGAGAGAGAGGGGGACAGAGAGGGGGCACAGAGAGGGGGGACAGAGAGAGGGGGACAGAGTGATCGGGGACAGACAGGCTGGACAGAGAGAGGGGGACAGAGAGGGGGTGCAGAGAGGGGTTGATAGAGAGGGGGGGACAGAGAGAGATGGGGACAGAGAGAGGGATGGACAGAGAGAGAGGTACAGCGAGACGGTGACAGATATGGCGACAGAGAGAGGGGGACAGAGAGAGGGGGACAGAGAGAGGGGGACAGAGGGGGGGGGAACAGAGAGAGGGGGGACAGAGAGAGGGGGACAGAGGGAGGTGGACAGACCGAGGTAGGACAGAGAGACGGTGACAGAGAGGGCGACAGAGAGAGGGGTACAGAGAGAGGGGGACAGAGTGATCGGTGACAGACAGGCTGGACAGACAGAGGGGGACAGAGAGGTGGGACAGAGAGGGGTTGATAGAGAGGGGGGGACAGAGAGAGATGGGGACAGAGAGAGAGGTATAGAGAGACGATGACAGATATGGCGACAGAGAGAGGGGGACAGAGAGAGGGGGACAGAGAGAGGCGGGCAGAGGGAGGGGGACAGACCGAGGGAGTACAGACAGTGGGGAACAGAGGGAGGGGGACAGACCGAGGGAGGACAGAGAGAGGGGGACAGAGAGGGCGATGGAGAGAGGGGGACAGAGAGGGGTGGACGGGGGAGAACAAAGAAATGGTGACAGAGAGGGGGGACAGAGAGAGGGGGACAGAGAGAGGGGGACAGAGAGAGGGAGACAGAGAGAGGGCGACAGGGAGGGGTGGACGTGGGGGAACAAAGAAATGGTGACAGAGAGGGGGGACAGAGAGAGGGGGACAGAGGGAGGGGGACAGAGGGGGCGGACAGAGATGGTGACTGGGAGGGGGCAGAGAGAGGGAGACAGAGAGGGGGTACAGAGAGAGGGGCTACAGAGAGAGGGGGTCAGAGAGAGAGGGGGACAGTGAGGGGGTCAGGGAGAGGGGATACAGAGAGAGCGGGGACAGAGAGGGGGACAGAGAGAGGGGGACAGAGAGAGGGGGACAGAGAGAGAGGGTGTCAATAAGAAGGTGACAGAGAGAGGGGGACAGAAGGAGGGGGACAGAGGGAGGGGGGCAGAGAGGGGTTGATAGTGAGGGGGGACAGAGAGAGATGGGGAAAGAGAGAGGGGTGGACAGAGAGAAAGGTACAGAGAGACGGTGACAGATATGGCGACAGAGAGAGGGGGACAGAGAGAGGGGGACAGAGAGAGTGTGAACAGAGAGAGAGGGGTACAGATAGGGGGCACAGAGGGGGGGACAGAGAGAGGGGGACAGAGTGATCGGGGACAGACAGGCTGGACAGAGAGAGGGGGGACAGAGAGGTGGGACAGAGAGGGGTTGATAGAGAGGGGGGTACAGAGAGAGGGGGACAGAGAGAGGGGGACAGAGAGAGGGGGACAGAGAGGGGGGGACAGAGAGAGAGGTACAGAGAGACGGTGACAGATATGGCGACAGAGAGAGGGAGACAGAGAGAGGGGGACAGAGGGAGGGGGACAGAGAGAGGCGGGCAGAGGGAGGGGGACAGACCGAGGGAGTACAGACAGAGGGGAACAGAGGGAGGGGGACAGACCGAGGGAAGACAGAGAGAGGGGGACAGAGAGGGCGATGGAGAGAGGGGGGCAGAGAGGGGTGGACGGGGGGGAACAAAGAAATGGTGACAGAGAGGGGGGACAGAGAGAGGGGGACAGAGAGAGGGGGACAGAGAGAGGGCGACAGGGAGGGGTGGACGTGGGGGAACAAAGAAATGGTGACAGAGAGGGGGGACAGAGTGAGGGGGACAGAGAGAGGGGGACAGAGGGAGGGGGACAGAGGGAGGGGGGACAGAGATGGTGACTGGGAGGGGGCAGAGAGAGGGAGACAGAGAGGGGGACAGAGAGAGGGGGACAGAGGGATGGGGACAGAGGGAGGGGGGACAGAGATGGTGACTGGGAGGGGGCAGAGAGAGGGAGACAGAGGGGGGACAGAGAGAGGGGCTACAGAGAGAGGGGGGACAGAGAGGGGGACAGAGAGAGGGGGAAGAGGGGTGCAGAGAGAGCGGGGTCAGAGAGAGGGGGACAGAGAGAGGGGGACAGAAGGAGGGGGACAGAGGGAGGGGGGACAGAGAGAGGGGGACAGAGTGAGCGGGGACAGACAGGGTAGGACAGAGAGAGGGGGACAGAGAGGGGGGACAGAGAGGGATTGATAGAGAGGGGGGGGGACAGAGAGAGATGGGGACAGAGAGAGGGGTGGACAGAGAGAGAGGTACAGAGAGACGGTGACAGATATGGCGACAGAGCGAGGGGGACAGAGAGAGGGGGACAGAGAGAGGGGGACAGAGAGAGTGGGGACAGACAGGGTGGACAGAGAGGGGGGACAGAGCGGGGTTGATAGAGAGGTGGGGACAGAGAGAGGGGGACAGAGAGAGGGGTGGACAGAGAGAGAGGTACAGAGAGACGGTGACAGATATGGCGACAGAGATGGGGGGACAGAGAGTGGGGGAACAGAGAGGGGGGACAGAGAGAGGGGGACAGAGTGAGTGGGGACAGACAGGGTGGACAGAGAGGGGGAACAGAGCGGGGTTGATAGAGAGGTGGGGACAGAGAGAGGGGGACAGAGAGAGGGGTGGACAGAGAGAGAGGTACAGAGAGACGGTGACAGATATGGCGACAGAGAGATGGGGACAGAGAGAGGGGGACAGAGAGAGGGGGAACAGAGAGAGGGGGACAGAGAGAGGGGGACAGAGAGTGGGGGAACAGAGAGGGGGGACAGAGAGAGGTGGACAGAGAGAGTGGGAACAGAGAGAGAGGGGGACAGAGAGGGGGCACAGAGAGGGGGGACAGAGAGAGGGGGACAGAGTGATCGGGGACAGACAGGCTGGACAGAGAGAGGGGGACAGAGAGGGGGTGCAGAGAGGGGTTGATAGAGAGGGGGGGACAGAGAGAGATGGGGACAGAGAGAGGGATGGACAGAGAGAGAGGTACAGCGAGACGGTGACAGATATGGCGACAGAGAGAGGGGGACAGAGAGAGGGGGACAGAGAGAGGGGGACAGAGGGGGGGGGAACAGAGAGAGGGGGGACAGAGAGAGGGGGACAGAGGGAGGTGGACAGACCGAGGTAGGACAGAGAGACGGTGACAGAGAGGGCGACAGAGAGAGGGGTACAGAGAGAGGGGGACAGAGTGATCGGTGACAGACAGGCTGGACAGACAGAGGGGGACAGAGAGGTGGGACAGAGAGGGGTTGATAGAGAGGGGGGGACAGAGAGAGATGGGGACAGAGAGAGAGGTACAGAGAGACGATGACAGATATGGCGACAGAGAGAGGGGGACAGAGAGAGGGGGACAGAGAGAGGCGGGCAGAGGGAGGGGGACAGACCGAGGGAGTACAGACAGTGGGGAACAGAGGGAGGGGGACAGACCGAGGGAGGACAGAGAGAGGGGGACAGAGAGGGCGATGGAGAGAGGGGGACAGAGAGGGGTGGACGGGGGAGAACAAAGAAATGGTGACAGAGAGGGGGGACAGAGAGAGGGGGACAGAGAGAGGGGGACAGAGAGAGGGAGACAGAGAGAGGGCGACAGGGTGGGGTGGACGTGGGGGAACAAAGAAATGGTGACAGAGAGGGGGGACAGAGAGAGGGGGACAGAGGGAGGGGGACAGAGGGGGCGGACAGAGATGGTGACTGGGAGGGGGCAGAGAGAGGGAGACAGAGAGGGGGTACAGAGAGAGGGGCTACAGAGAGAGGGGGTCAGAGAGAGAGGGGGACAGTGAGGGGGTCAGGGAGAGGGGATACAGAGAGAGCGGGGACAGAGAGGGGGACAGAGAGAGGGGGACAGAGAGAGGGGGACAGAGAGAGAGGGTGTCAATAAGAAGGTGACAGAGAGAGGGGGACAGAAGGAGGGGGACAGAGGGAGGGGGGCAGAGAGGGGTTGATAGTGAGGGGGGACAGAGAGAGATGGGGAAAGAGAGAGGGGTGGACAGAGAGAAAGGTACAGAGAGACGGTGACAGATATGGCGACAGAGAGAGGGGGACAGAGAGAGGGGGACAGAGAGAGTGTGAACAGAGAGAGAGGGGTACAGATAGGGGGCACAGAGGGGGGGACAGAGAGAGGGGGACAGAGTGATCGGGGACAGACAGGCTGGACAGAGAGAGGGGGGACAGAGAGGTGGGACAGAGAGGGGTTGATAGAGAGGGGGGTACAGAGAGAGGGGGACAGAGAGAGGGGGACAGAGAGAGGGGGACAGAGAGGGGGGGACAGAGAGAGAGGTACAGAGAGACGGTGACAGATATGGCGACAGAGAGAGGGAGACAGAGAGAGGGGGACAGAGGGAGGGGGACAGAGAGAGGCGGGCAGAGGGAGGGGGACAGACCGAGGGAGTACAGACAGAGGGGAACAGAGGGAGGGGGACAGACCGAGGGAAGACAGAGAGAGGGGGACAGAGAGGGCGATGGAGAGAGGGGGGCAGAGAGGGGTGGACGGGGGGGAACAAAGAAATGGTGACAGAGAGGGGGGACAGAGAGAGGGGGACAGAGAGAGGGGGACAGAGAGAGGGCGACAGGGAGGGGTGGACGTGGGGGAACAAAGAAATGGTGACAGAGAGGGGGGACAGAGTGAGGGGGACAGAGAGAGGGGGACAGAGGGAGGGGGACAGAGGGAGGGGGGACAGAGATGGTGACTGGGAGGGGGCAGAGAGAGGGAGACAGAGAGGGGGACAGAGAGAGGGGGACAGAGGGATGGGGACAGAGGGAGGGGGGACAGAGATGGTGACTGGGAGGGGGCAGAGAGAGGGAGACAGAGGGGGGACAGAGAGAGGGGCTACAGAGAGAGGGGGGACAGAGAGGGGGACAGAGAGAGGGGGAAGAGGGGTGCAGAGAGAGCGGGGTCAGAGAGAGGGGGACAGAGAGAGGGGGACAGAAGGAGGGGGACAGAGGGAGGGGGGACAGAGAGAGGGGGACAGAGTGAGCGGGGACAGACAGGGTAGGACAGAGAGAGGGGGACAGAGAGGGGGGACAGAGAGGGATTGATAGAGAGGGGGGGGGGACAGAGAGAGATGGGGACAGAGAGAGGGGGACAGAGAGAGTGGGAACAGAGAGAGAGGGGGACAGAGAGGGGGCACAGAGAGGGGGGACAGAGAGAGGGGGACAGAGTGATCGGGGACAGACAGGCTGGACAGAGAGAGGGGGACAGAGAGGGGGTGCAGAGAGGGGTTGATAGAGAGGGGGGGACAGAGAGAGATGGGGACAGAGAGAGGGATGGACAGAGAGAGAGGTACAGCGAGACGGTGACAGATATGGCGACAGAGAGAGGGGGACAGAGAGAGGGGGACAGAGAGAGGGGGACAGAGGGGGGGGGAACAGAGAGAGGGGGGACAGAGAGAGGGGGACAGAGGGAGGTGGACAGACCGAGGTAGGACAGAGAGACGGTGACAGAGAGGGCGACAGAGAGAGGGGGACAGAGAGAGGGGGACAGAGAGAGTGGGAACAGAGAGAGAGGGGTACAGAGAGGGGGCATAGAGGGGGGTACAGAGAGAGGGGGACAGAGTGATCGGTGACAGACAGGCTGGACAGACAGAGGGGGACAGAGAGGTGGGACAGAGAGGGGTTGATAGAGAGGGGGGGACAGAGAGAGATGGGGACAGAGAGAGAGGTACAGAGAGACGATGACAGATATGGCGACAGAGAGAGGGGGACAGAGAGAGGGGGACAGAGAGAGGCGGGCAGAGGGAGGGGGACCGACCGAGGGAGTACAGACAGTGGGGAACAGAGGGAGGGGGACAGACCGAGGGAGGACAGAGAGAGGGGGACAGAGAGGGCGATGGAGAGAGGGGGACAGAGAGGGGTGGACGGGGGAGAACAAAGAAATGGTGACAGAGAGGGGGGACAGAGAGAGGGGGACAGAGAGAGGGGGACAGAGAGAGGGAGACAGAGAGAGGGCGACAGGGAGGGGTGGACGTGGGGGAACAAAGAAATGGTGACAGAGAGGGGGGACAGAGAGAGGGGGACAGAGGGAGGGGGACAGAGGGGGCGGACAGAGATGGTGACTGGGAGGGGGCAGAGAGAGGGAGACAGAGAGGGGGTACAGAGAGAGGGGCTACAGAGAGAGGGGGTCAGAGAGAGAGGGGGACAGTGAGGGGGTCAGAGAGAGGGGATACAGAGAGAGCGGGGACAGAGAGGGGGACAGAGAGAGGGGGACAGAGAGAGGGGGACAGAGAGAGAGGGTGTCAATAAGAAGGTGACAGAGAGAGGGGGACAGAAGGAGGGGGACAGAGGGAGGGGGGCAGAGAGGGGTTGATAGTGAGGGGGGACAGAGAGAGATGGGGAAAGAGAGAGGGGTGGACAGAGAGAGAGGTACAGAGAGACGGTGACAGATATGGCGACAGAGAGAGGGAGACAGAGAGAGGGGGACAGAGAGAGTGTGAACAGAGAGAGAGGGGTACAGATAGGGGGCACAGAGGGGGGGACAGAGAGAGGGGGACAGAGTGATCGGGGACAGACAGGCTGGACAGAGAGAGGGGGGACAGAGAGGTGGGACAGAGAGGGGTTGATAGAGAGGGGGGTACAGAGAGAGGGGGACAGAGAGAGGGGGACAGAGAGAGGGGGACAGAGAGAGGGGGACAGAGAGGGGGGGAGACAGAGAGAGAGGTACAGAGAGACGGTGACAGATATGGCGACAGAGAGAGGGGGACAGAGAGAGGGGGACAGAGGGAGGGGGACAGAGAGAGGCGGGCAGAGGGAGGGGGACAGACCGAGGGAGTACAGACAGAGGGGAACAGAGGGAGGGGGACAGACCGAGGGAAGACAGAGAGAGGGGGACAGAGAGGGCGATGGAGAGAGGGGGGCAGAGAGGGGTGGACGGGGGGGAACAAAGAAATGGTGACAGAGAGGGGGGACAGAGAGAGGGGGACAGAGAGAGGGGAACAGAGAGAGGGCGACAGGGAGTGGTGGACGTGGGGGAACAAAGAAATGGTGACAGAGAGGGGGGACAGAGTGAGGGGGACAGAGAGAGGGGGACAGAGGGAGGGGGACAGAGGGAGGGGGGACAGAGATGGTGACTGGGAGGGGGCAGAGAGAGGGAGACAGAGAGGGGGACAGAGAGAGGGGGACAGAGGGATGGGGACAGAGGGAGGGGGGACAGAGATGGTGACTGGGAGGGGGCAGAGAGAGGGAGACAGAGGGGGGACAGAGAGAGGGGCTACAGAGAGAGGGGGGACAGAGAGGGGGACAGAGAGAGGGGGAAGAGGGGTGCAGAGAGAGCGGGGTCAGAGAGAGGGGGACAGAGAGAGGGGGACAGAAGGAGGGGGACAGAGGGAGGGGGGACAGAGAGAGGGGGACAGAGTGAGCGGGGACAGACAGGGTAGGACAGAGAGAGGGGGACAGAGAGGGGGGACAGAGAGGGATTGATAGAGAGGGGGGGGACAGAGAGAGATGGGGACAGAGAGAGGGGTGGACAGAGAGAGAAGTACAGAGAGACGGTGACAGATATGGCGACAGAGCGAGGGGGACAGAGAGAGGGGGACAGAGAGAGGGGGACAGAGAGAGTGGGGACAGACAGGGTGGACAGAGAGGGGGGACAGAGCGGGGTTGATAGAGAGATGGAGGACAGAGAGAGGGGGACAGAGAGTGGGGGACAGAGGGAGGGGGACAGAGGGAGGGGGACAGACCGAGGGAGTACAGAGAGAGGGGAACAGAGGGAGGGGGACATACCGAGGGAGGACAGAGAGAGGGCGACAGGGAGGGGTGGACGTGGGGGGAACAGCGAGAAGGTGACTGAGAGGGGGCAGAGAGAGGGCTACAGAGAGGGGGGAACAGAGGTTTGGAACAGAGAGAGGGTGGACTGAGGGGGGCAGAGAGATGGGGACAGAGAGAGGGGGGACAGAGAGACAGTGACAGAGAGGGGACAGAGAGAGGGCGATAGATCTGGGGTAAGAGAGAGAGGGGAACAGAGCGAGGGGGCAGAGAGAGAGGCGGTCAGAGAGAGAGGGGGACAGAGAGAGAGGGGGACAGAGAGAGAGGGGGAACAAAGAGAGAGGTGGGCAGAGGGGGGGACAGAGAGAGAGGGGGTCCGAAAGAGGGCGACAGAGAGAGGGGGGACAGAGAGAGGGGGACAGAGAGAGGGGGACAGAGGGAGGAGGGCAGAGAGAGGGGTACAGAGGGAGTGGGACAGAGGGAGGGGGGACAGAGAGAGGGGGGAACAAAGAGAGAGGTGGACTGATGGAGGGAGACAGACAGAGGGGGACAGAGAGAGGGGCTACAGAGAGAGGGGGGACAGAGAGAGGGGGCCAGAGAGAGGGGGACAGAGGGAGGGGGACAGAGTGAGGGGGGTCAGAGAGATGGTGACAGGGAGGGGGCAGAGAGAGGGGGACAGAGAGGGGGGACAGAGAGAGGGGGACAGAGGGAGGGGGACAGAGGGAGGGGGGACAGAGATGGTGACTGGGAGGGGGCAGAGAGAGGGAGACAGAGAGGGGGACAGAGAGAGGGGGACAGAGGGAGGGGGACAGAGGGAGGGGAGACAGAGATGGTGACTGGGAGGGGGCAGAGAGAGGAAGACAGAGAGGGGGACAGAGAGAGGGGGACAGAGAGAGGGGGACAGAGAGAGAGGGTGACAATAAGAAGGTGACAGAGAGAGGGGGACAGAAGGAGGGGGACAGAGGGAGGGGGGTCAGAGAGAGGGGGACAGAGTGAGCGGGGACAGACAGGGTGTGCAGAGAGAGGGGGACAGAGAGGGGGGACAGAGAGGGGTTGATAGAGAGGGGGGGACAGATAGAGATGGGGACAGAGAGCGGGGTGGACAGAGAGAGAGGTCCAGAGAGACGGTGACAGATATGGCGACAGAGAGAGGGGGACAGAGAGAGGGGGACAGAGAGAGTGTGAACAGAGAGAGAGAGGGGTACAGAGAGGGGGCACAGAGGAGGGGACAGAGAGAGGGGGACAGAGTGATCGGGGACAGACAGGCTGGACAGAGAGAGGGGGGACAGAGAGGTGGGACAGAGAGGGGTTGATAGAGAGGGGCGTACAGAGAGAGGGGGACAGAGAGAGGGGGTGACAATAAGAAGGTGACAGAGAGAGGGGGACAGAAGGAGGGGGACAGAGGGAGGGGGGTCAGAGAGAGGGGGACAGAGTGAGCGGGGACAGACAGGGTGTGCAGAGAGAGGGGGACAGAGAGGGGGGACAGAGAGGGGTTGATAGAGAGGGGGGGGACAGATAGAGATGGGGACAGAGAGAGGGGTGGACAGAGAGAGAGGTACAGAGAGACGGTGACAGATATGGCGACAGAGAGAGGGGGACAGAGAGAGGGGGACAGAGAGAGGGGGACAGAGAGTGGGGGAACAGAGAGGGGGGACAGAGAGAGGGGGACAGAGAGAGTGGGAACAGAGAGAGAGGGGGACAGAGAGGGGGCACAGAGAGGGGGGACAGAGAGAGGGGGACAGAGTGATCGGGGACAGACAGGCTGGACAGAGAGAGGGGGACAGAGAGGGGGTGCAGAGAGGGGTTGATAGAGAGGGGGGGACAGAGAGAGATGGGGACAGAGAGAGGGATGGACAGAGAGAGAGGTACAGCGAGACGGTGACAGATATGGCGACAGAGAGAGGGGGACAGAGAGAGGGGGACAGAGAGAGGGGGACAGAGGGGGGGGGAACAGAGAGAGGGGGGACAGAGAGAGGGGGACAGAGGGAGGTGGACAGACCGAGGTAGGACAGAGAGACGGTGACAGAGAGGGCGACAGAGAGAGGGGTACAGAGAGAGGGGGACAGAGTGATCGGTGACAGACAGGCTGGACAGACAGAGGGGGACAGAGAGGTGAGACAGAGAGGGGTTGATAGAGAGGGGGGGACAGAGAGAGATGGGGACAGAGAGAGAGGTACAGAGAGACGATGACAGATATGGCGACAGAGAGAGGGGGACAGAGAGAGGGGGACAGAGAGAGGCGGGCAGAGGGAGGGGGACAGACCGAGGGAGTACAGACAGTGGGGAACAGAGGGAGGGGGACAGACCGAGGGAGGACAGAGAGAGGGGGACAGAGAGGGCGATGGAGAGAGGGGGACAGAGAGGGGTGGACGGGGGAGAACAAAGAAATGGTGACAGAGAGGGGGGACAGAGAGAGGGGGACAGAGAGAGGGGGACAGAGAGAGGGAGACAGAGAGAGGGCGACAGGGAGGGGTGGACGTGGGGGAACAAAGAAATGGTGACAGAGAGGGGGGACAGAGAGAGGGGGACAGAGGGAGGGGGACAGAGGGGGCGGACAGAGATGGTGACTGGGAGGGGGCAGAGAGAGGGAGACAGAGAGGGGGTACAGAGAGAGGGGCTACAGAGAGAGGGGGTCAGAGAGAGAGGGGGACAGTGAGGGGGTCAGGGAGAGGGGATACAGAGAGAGCGGGGACAGAGAGGGGGACAGAGAGAGGGGGACAGAGAGAGGGGGACAGAGAGAGAGGGTGTCAATAAGAAGGTGACAGAGAGAGGGGGACAGAAGGAGGGGGACAGAGGGAGGGGGGCAGAGAGGGGTTGATAGTGAGGGGGGACAGAGAGAGATGGGGAAAGAGAGAGGGGTGGACAGAGAGAAAGGTACAGAGAGACGGTGACAGATATGGCGACAGAGAGAGGGGGACAGAGAGAGGGGGACAGAGAGAGGGGGACAGAGAGGGGGGGACAGAGAGAGAGGTACAGAGAGACGGTGACAGATATGGCGACAGAGAGAGGGAGACAGAGAGAGGGGGACAGAGGGAGGGGGACAGAGAGAGGCGGGCAGAGGGAGGGGGACAGACCGAGGGAGTACAGACAGAGGGGAACAGAGGGAGGGGGACAGACCGAGGGAAGACAGAGAGAGGGGGACAGAGAGGGCGATGGAGAGAGGGGGGCAGAGAGGGGTGGACGGGGGGGAACAAAGAAATGGTGACAGAGAGGGGGGACAGAGAGAGGGGGACAGAGAGAGGGGGACAGAGAGAGGGCGACAGGGAGGGGTGGACGTGGGGGAACAAAGAAATGGTGACAGAGAGGGGGGACAGAGTGAGGGGGACAGAGAGAGGGGGACAGAGGGAGGGGGACAGAGGGAGGGGGGACAGAGATGGTGACTGGGAGGGGGCAGAGAGAGGGAGACAGAGAGGGGGACAGAGAGAGGGGGACAGAGGGATGGGGACAGAGGGAGGGGGGACAGAGATGGTGACTGGGAGGGGGCAGAGAGAGGGAGACAGAGGGGGGACAGAGAGAGGGGCTACAGAGAGAGGGGGGACAGAGAGGGGGACAGAGAGAGGGGGAAGAGGGGTGCAGAGAGAGCGGGGTCAGAGAGAGGGGGACAGAGAGAGGGGGACAGAAGGAGGGGGACAGAGGGAGGGGGGACAGAGAGAGGGGGACAGAGTGAGCGGGGACAGACAGGGTAGGACAGAGAGAGGGGGACAGAGAGGGGGGACAGAGAGGGATTGATAGAGAGGGGGGGGGACAGAGAGAGATGGGGACAGAGAGAGGGGTGGACAGAGAGAGAGGTACAGAGAGACGGTGACAGATATGGCGACAGAGCGAGGGGGACAGAGAGAGGGGGACAGAGAGAGGGGGACAGAGAGAGTGGGGACAGACAGGGTGGACAGAGAGGGGGGACAGAGCGGGGTTGATAGAGAGTTGGGGACAGAGAGAGGGGGACAGAGAGAGGGGTGGACAGAGAGAGAGGTACAGAGAGACGGTGACAGATATGGCGACAGAGAGGGGGGGACAGAGAGTGGGGGAACAGAGAGGGGGGACAGAGAGAGGGGGACAGAGTGAGTGGGGACAGACAGGGTGGACAGAGAGGGGGAACAGAGCGGGGTTGATAGAGAGGTGGGGACAGAGAGAGGGGGACAGAGAGAGGGGTGGACAGAGAGAGAGGTACAGAGAGACGGTGACAGATATGGCGACAGAGAGATGGGGACAGAGAGAGGGGGACAGAGAGAGGGGGAACAGAGAGAGGGGGGACAGAGAGGGCGGCACAGAGAGGGGGGACAGAGAGAGGGGGACAGAGGGGGGGACAGAGAGATGGTGACTGGGAGGGGGCAGAGAGAGGGAGACAGAGAGGGGGGACAGAGAGAGGGGGATAGAGGGAGGGGGGACAGCGAGAGGGGGACAGAGTGATGGTGACTAGGAGGGGGCAGAGAGGGGGGACACGGGGGGGCACAAAGAGAGGGGGGTCAGAAAGAAGGTGACAGCGAGAGGGGGACAGAATGAGGGGGCCAGTGGGAGGTGGGACAGAGAGAGGGGGACAGAGTGAGCGGGGACAGAGAGGGGGGACAGAGAGAGGGGGACAGAGACGGGGGACAGAGGGGGGGGGGCAGAGAGGGGCGAACAGAGAGAGAGGTACAGAGAGACGGTGACAGATATGGCGACAGAGAGAGGGGGAACAGAGAGAGGGGGGACAGAGAGAGGGGTGACAGAGAGAGAGGTACAGAGAGACGGTGACAGATATGGCGACACAGAGAGGGGGACAGAGAGAGGGGGACAGAGAGAGGGGGACAGAGAGAGGGGGACAGAGAGAGGGGGAACAGAGAGAGAGAGGGGGACAGAGGGGGGCACAGAGAGGGGTTGATAGAGAGGGGGAGACAGAGAGAGATGGGGACAGAGAGAGGGGTGGACAGAGAGAGAGGTACAGAGAGACGGTGACAGATATGGCGACACAGAGAGGGGGACAGAGAGAGGGGGACAGAGATGGTGACTGGGAGGGGGCAGAGAGAGGGAGACAGAGAGGGGGACAGAGAGAGGGGGACAGAGGGAGGGGGACAGAGGGAGGGGGGACAGAGATGGTGACTGGAAGGGGGCAGAGAGAGGGAGACAGAGAGGGGGGACAGAGAGAGGGGCTACAGAGAGAGGGGGGACAGAGAGGGGGACAGAGAGAGGGGGACAGAGAGAGGGGGACAGAGGGAGGCGGACAGAGGGAGGGGGACAGAGTGAGGGGGGACAGAGAGAGAGGTACAGAGAGACGGTGACAGATATGGCGACACAGAGAGGGGGACAGAGAGCGGGGGACAGAGAGAGGGGGACAGAGAGAGGGGGAACAGAGAGAGAGGGGGACAGAGGGGGGCACAGAGAGGGGTTGATAGAGAGGGGGGGGACAGAGAGAGATGGGGACAGAGAGAGGGGTGGACAGAGAGAGAGGTACAGAGAGACGGTGACAGATATGGCGACACAGAGAGGGGGGCAGAGAGAGGGGGACAGAGAGAGGGGGACAGAGAGAGGGGGACAGAGAGAGGGGGACAGAGAGAGGGGGAACAGAGAGAGAGGGGGACAGAGAGGGGGCACAGAGAGGGGGGACAGAGAGAGGGGGACAGAGTGATCGGGGACAGACAGGCTGGACAGAGAGAGGGGACAGAGAGGGGGGCAGAGAGGGGTTGATAGAGGGGGGAGACAGAGAGAGATGGGGACAGAGAGAGGGGTGGACAGAGAGAGAGGTACAGAGAGACGGTGACAGGTATGGCGACAGAGAGAGGGGGACAGAGAGAGGGGGACAGAGAGAGGGGGACAGAGGGAGGGGTACAGACCGAGGGAGGACAGAGAGACGGTGACAGAGAGGGCGACAGAGAGAGGGGGACAGAGAGGGATGGACAGAGGGAGGGGGACAGAGGGCGAGCGGACAGAGAGAGCGGGACAGAGAGAGGGGGACAGATAGACGGGGGACAGAGAGAGGGGGACAGCCTGAGGGGGGCAGAGGGAGGGGGGACAGAGAGAGGGGACAGAGGGTGGGGGACAGAGAGAGGGGGGCAGAGAGATGGTGACTAGGAGGGGGCAGAGAGAGGAGGACACAGAGGGGGGCACAGAGAGAGAGGGGGTCAGAAAGAAGGCGACAGAGAGAGTGGGACAGAATGAGGGGGACAGTCGGAGGGGAGACAGTGAGAGGGGGACAGAGGTTTTGAACAGAGAGAGGGTGGACTGAGCGGGGGCCAGAGAGACGGGGACAGAGAGAGGGGGGACAAAGAGACAGTGACAGAGAGGGGGCAGAGAGAGGGCGATAGATTTGGGGGGACAGAGAGCGGGGAACAGAGCGAGGGGGCAGAGAGAGAGGGGGTCAAAGAGAGAGGGGTACACAGAGAGAGGGGGTACAGAGAGAAAGGGGGTCAGAAAGGAGGGGGGCAGAGAGAGGGGGGACAGAGAGAGGGGGGCAGAGAGAGGGGGACAGAGGGAAGGGGACAGAGAGAGGGGGACAGAGGGAGGGGGTACAGAGGGAGGGGGGACAGAGAGAGGGGGACAGAGAGAGGGGGACAGAGAGAGGGGGCCAGAGGGAGGGGGACAGAGAGAGGGGGCCAGAGGGAGGGGGACAGAGGGAGGGGGACAGAGGGAGGGGGACAGAGAGAGGGGGCACAGAGAGAGGGGACAGAGGGAGGGGGGCAGAGGGAGGGGGACAGAGTGAGGGGGGACAGAGAGATGGTGACTGGGAGGGGGCAGAGAGAGGGAGACAGAGAGGGGGGACAGAGAGAGGGGCTACAGAGAGAGGGGGGACAGAGAGGGGGACAGAGAGAGGGGGGACAGAGAGACGGTGACAGAGGGGGTTAGAGAGAGGGTGATAGAGATGGGGGAACAGAGAGCGGGTAACAGAGCGAGGGGGCAGAGAGAGGGGGTCAGAGAGAGAGGGGACAGTGAGAAAGAGGACAGAAGGGGGATGGGGGGGACCAGAGTGGGGGGGGCAGAGAGAGGGGGACAGAGCGAGAGGGGACAGAGAGATGGTGACAGAGTAAGGGCAGAGAGAGAGCGACAGAGGGGGTGTAGTGAGAGGAGGGACAGAGAGAGGGGGACAGAGAGAGGGGGAAAGAGGGGGGCAGAGAGAGAGAGGGGGAGACAGAGAGAGGGGGCCAGAGAGAGGGGGACAGAGTGGGAGAGGGGGGGGGGGGCAGAGAGAGAGAGGGACAGAGAGTGGGCAGAGACAGGGCAACAGAGAGAGGGGTACAGAGACCGGGGGAGAGAGAGGGGCCAGAGAGAGGGGGACAGAGAGAGAGAGAAAGAGTGGGAGAGAGAGGGGGAGCAGAGAGAGAGGGACAGAGAGAGAGGGGGACAGAGACGGGGGGCAGAGAGAGAGGGGGTCAGAGAGAGGGGGACAGAGAGAGAGGGGGACAGAGACGGGGGACAGAGAGAGAGTGGGACAGACAGAGGGGGACAGAGAGAGGGGGAAAGAGAGGGGGGACAGAGAGAGAGGGGGACAGAGAGGGGGGAACAGAGAGGGTGGGACATAGAAAGAGGGGGACGGAGAGCGGGGGGAACAGAGAGCGGGGGACAGAAAGCGGGGGACAGAGAGCGGGGGTGGTAGAGCGCATCAATGAGAGGGGGTCAGAGAGAGAGTGGGACAGAGAGAGGGCAACATAGAGAGGGGGACAGAGAGAGGGGAACAGAGAGTGGGGCACAGAGAGTGGGGGAGAGAGAGGGCTACAGAGAGAGGGGGACAGAGAGAGGAGGGACAGAGAGATGGCAACATAGAGAGGGGGACAGAGAGGGGAGGACAGAGTGAGGAGAGAATGGGGGAGAGAGTGGGGGAGAGAGGGGGCAGAGAGAGGGGGACAGAGAGAGGGGGAAATTGAGAGGGCAACACAGAGAGGGGGACAGAGAGGGGAGGACAGAGTGGGGAAGAGAATGGGGGAGAGAGTGTGGGAGACAGGGGGCAGAGAGAGGGGGCACAGAGATAGGAGGGACAGAGAGAGGGGACAGAGAGAGAGGGGGACAGTGAGGGGACAGGGAGAGGGGGACAGAGAGTGGGGAAGATAGAGGGGGACAGAGAGAGGGGGACAGAGAGTGGGGAAGATAGAGGGGGACAGAGAGAGGGGGACAGAGAGAGGGGGGACAGAGAGAGGGGGTACAGAGAGATGGAGACAGAAAGAGGGGGACAGAGAGAGGGGGACAGAGAGCGGGGGACAGAGAGAGCGGGGACAGAGAGAGGGTGTACAGAGAGAGAGGGGGACCGAGAGGGGGGGCAGAGGGGGGAGAGAGAGAGGGGGCAGAAAGAGTGGGACAGAGAGAGAGAGAGGGGACAGAGAGAGGGGGGGACAGAGAGAGAAGGGGCAGAGAAACGGTGACAGAGCGGGGGCAGAGAGAGGCCAACAAAGAGGGGGACAGTGAGGGGGGGACAGAGAGAGGATGGGACGAGGGGGATAGAGAGAGAGGGGACAGAGAAACTGTGAAAGAGAGGGGGCCGAGAGCGGGCGACAGAGAGGGGTGGACGGGGTGGGGGGGGCGAACAGAGAGATGGTGACTGAGAGGGGGCAGAGGGACGGGGACAGAGAGAGGGGGAACAGAGAGAGGGGGACAGAGAGACGGGGACAGAGAGCGGGGAACAGAGCGAGGGGGCAGAGAGAGGGGGTCAGAGAGAGAGAGGGATAGAGAGAGAGGGGGACAGAGAGAGAGGGGACAGAAGGGGGATGGGGGGGGCACCAGAGTGGGGGGGGGCAGAGAGAGGGGGACAGAGAGGGGGGGCAGAGAGAGGGGGACAGAGATAGAGGGGGACAGAGAGAGGGGGACAGAGAGAGGGGGGGACAGAGAGAGGGGGACAGAGAGAGAGAGGGGGACAGAGACGGGGGACAGAGAGAGAGAGGGACAGACAGAGGGGGACAGAAAGAGGGGGAACGGGGGGGGACATAGAAAGAGGGGGATGGAGAGCGAGGGGAACAGAGAGAGGGGGACAGAAAGCGGGGGACAGAGAGCGGGGGTGGTAGAGGGCATCAGTGAGAGGGGTCAGAGAGAGAGTGGGACAGGGAGAGGGCAACATAGAGAAGGGGACAGAGACAGGGGAACAAAGAGTGGGGCACAGAGAGTGGGGGAGAGAGAGGGCTACAGAGAGAGGGGGACAGAGAGAGGAGGGACAGAGAGAGGGCAACATAGAGAGGGGGACAGAGAGGGGAGGACAGAGTGGGGAGAGAATGGGGAGAGAGTGGGGGAGAGAGGGGGCAGAGAGAGGGGGGACAGAGAGAGGAGGGACAGAGAGAGGGCAACATAGAGAGGGGGACAGACAGGGGAGGACAGAGTGGGGAGAGAATGGGGAGAGAGTGGGGGAGACAGGGGGCAGAGAGAGGGGGCACAGAGAGAGGAGGGACAGAGAGAGGGGGACAGAGAGAGAGGGGGGAAGAGAGGGGACAGGGAGAGGGGGACAGAGAGTGGGGAAGATAGAGGGGGTCAGAGGGAGTGGGGACAGAGAGAGGGGGACAGAGAGAGGGGGGACAGAGAGAGGGGGGACAGAGAGATGGGGACAGAGAGAGGGGGACAGAGAGACGGAGACAGAGAGCAGGGAACAGAGAGAGCGGGGACAGAGAGAGGGGGGACAGAGAGATGGGGACAGAGAGAGGGGGACAGAGAGCGGGGAACAGAGAGAGCGGGGACAGAGAGAGGGAGGCAGAGAGATGGGGACAGAGAGAGGGGGGACAGAGAGAGGGGGACAGAGAGAGGGGGGACAGAGAGATGGGGACAGAGAGAGGGGGACAGAGAGACGGGGACAGAGAGCGGGGAACAGAGAGAGTGGGGACAGAGAGAGGGAGGCAGAGAGATGGGGACAGAGAGAGGGGGGACAGAGAGAGGGGGACAGAGAGAGGGGGGACAGAGAGAGGGGGACAGAGAGAGGGGGGACAGAGAGAGGGGGGACAGAGAGGGGGACAGAGAGAGGGTGACAGAGAGAGGGGGATAGAGAGAGCGGGACAGAGAGAGGGTCAGAGAGAGTGTGACAGATGGGGTCGTGCGGTACAGGGGGGGGAGAGGACAGAGCGTGGAGGGACAGAGGGGGGACAGTAAGAGATGGGGACAGAGAGAGCATGGGGACAGAGAGACGGGGACAGAGAGAGAGGGGGGACAGAGAGAGAGGGTGGGACAGAGAGAGGGGTGGATAGAGGGGGTCAGAGAGAGGGAGTCAGAGAGAGGTGGACAGAGAGAGGGGGAGATAGAGGGGGTCATAGGGAGGGGGGACAGAGAGTGGGGGCAGAGAGAGTGGGGGACAGAGTGGGGGAAAGGGAGGGGGAGAGAGAGGGCTACAGAGATAGCGGGACAGACAGAGGGGACAGAGAGAGGGGGACAGAGAGAGATGGGGACAGAGAGGGGGGACAGAGAGAGGGGAAAGAGAGAGTGGGCAGAGAGCGAGGGGGACAGAGAGAGGGGGACAGAGAGAGGGGGGAACAGAGAGAGGGGGACAGTGAGAGGGGGGACAGAGAGGGGGACAGAGAGAGGGGGACAGAGAGAGGGGGGACAGAGAGAGGGGGGACAGAGAGAGGGGTGACAGAAAGGGGGACAGAGAGAGACGGGGACAGAGAGAGAGGGACAGAGAGACGGTGACAGATATGGCGACAGAGAGAGGGGGACAGAGAGAGGGGGACAGAGAGAGGGGGAACAGAGAGAGGGGACAGAGAGAGGGGGACAGAGAGAGGGGGACAGAGAAATGGTGAATGGGAGGGGGCAGAGAGAGGGGGACAGAGAAGGGAGGACAGAGAAAGAGGGGGTCAGAAAGAGGGCGAAAGAGAGAGCGGGACAGAGAAAGGGGGACAGAGAGAGGGGGTCAGAAAGAGGGCGACAGAGGGATGGGGGACAGAGAGAGGGGGACAGAGTGAGCGGGGACAGAGAGGGGGCACAGAGAGGGGGACAGAGGGAGGGGACAGAGAGAGGGGGACAGAGAGAGGGGGAGATAGAGGGGGTCATAGGGAGGGGGGACAGAGAGTGGGGACAGAGAGAGTGGGGGACAGAGTGGGGGAAAGGTAGGGGAGAGAGAGGGCTACAGAGATAGTGGGACAGACAGAGGGGACAGAGAGAGGGGGACAGAGAGAGATGGGGACAGAGAGAGGGGCAGAAAGAGGGCGACAGAGGGAGGGGGACAGAGAGAGCGGGACAGAGGGAGGGGGAACAGAGAATGGGGGACTGAGAGAGGGGTACAGTGTTGGGGAGGGAGAGTCCGTCAGAGAGAGGGGTACAGTGAGCCGGGGACAGAGACTGGGGGACAGAGAGAGGGGGATGGACTGAGTGGGGAACGGGGGGGAGGGGTGGACGGAGAGGGAGTGGACAGAGAGAGGAGGGATAGAGAGGGGGAACAGAAAGAGATGCGGACAGAGAGAGCACGGGGACAGAGAGAGAGGGAACAGAGAGAGTGGGACAGAGAGACGGGGACACAGAGAGAGGTGACAGAGAGGGCCACAGAGATCGCGACAGAGAGAGGGGACAGCGAGAAGGAGGGACAGAGAGAGCCGGGTGGGAGAGAGAGGGGGACAGAGAAAGGGGGGACAGAGAGGGGGACAGTGAGAGGGGGGGTCAGAGAGAGAGGGGGACAGAGAGAGAGAGGGACAGAGGGGGGGGACAGAGGGGGGGGGCAGAGAGAGAGGGGAAAGAGAGAGGGGGACAGAGAGAGGGGTCACAGAGCGGGGGGACAGAGAGAGGGGGGACAGAGAGGGGGACCGAGAGAGGGGGACAGAGAGAGGGGGGACAGAGTGAGGGGGACAGAGAGAGGGGTGACAGAGAGAGAGGGACAGAGAGAGGGGGGACAGAGAGAGAGAGAGGGTGACAGGGAGAGAGGGGACGGGAGGACTGAGGGGGGAACAGAGAGAGGGGGCCAGAGAGAGAGGGGGACAGAGGGGGGCGACAGAGGGGGAACAGAGGGGGGAAAAGAGAGAGGGGGACTGAGAGAGGTGAGGCAGAGAGAGAGAGGGGGACAGAGAGAGAGGGTGACAAGGAGAGGGGACGGGGGAGGACAAAGCGGGGGGAACAGAGAGACGGGGGACAGAGGGAGAGGGGGACAGAGAGAGGGGGACAGAGAGAGGGGGGATAGAGAGTGGGCGAGAGAGAAGGAGCGGGGACAGAGAGAGGAGCGACAGAGAGAGGGGGGCAGAGAGAGGGGTGGCAGAGGGAGGGGGGCAGAGAGATGGTGACACAGAGGGGGCCGAGAGAGGGCGACAGAGAGAGGGGGTCAGAGAGCGGGGTGAGAGAAGGGGCAGAGAGAGTGCGAAAGGGAGAGGGGGGCAGAGAGATGCGGACAGAGGGGGGGACCGAGAGACGGGGACAGAGAGAGGGGGACAGAGGGAGGGGGACAGAGAGAGGGGGACAGAGGGAGGGGACAGAGAGATGGTGACAGAGTGGGAGCAGAAAGAGGGCGACGGGTGGGCAGAGAGAGGGGGTCAGAGAGAGGGGGACAGAGAGAGAGGGGGACAGAGAGGGGGTCAGAGAGAGAGAGGACAGAGGGGGGACCGTGGCGTACCAGAGTGGGGGGGCAGAGAGAGGGGGACAGAGCGAGGGGTCAGAGAGAGAGAGGGATAGAGAGAGAGGGGGACAGAGAGAGAGAGGGGACAGAGAGAGAGAGGACAGACGGGGGACGGGGGGGCACAGAGAGGGGGGGGACAGAGAGGGGGAACAGAGAGAGGGAGAACAGAGGGAGGGGGAAAGAGGGAGGGGGACAGAGGGAGGGGGACAGAGGGAGGGGGACAGAGTTGGGGAGAGAGGGGCCAGAGAGAGGGTGAAAGAGATGGGGGACAGAGAGCGGGGAACAGTGCGAGGGGGCAGAGAGAGGGGGCAGAGAGAGAGGGGGACAGAGAGAGGGGGACAGAGAGAGGGGGGACAGAGAGAGGGGGGCGAGAGTGGGGTACAGAGGGGGGTACAGAGGGGGGAGCAGAGAGAGGGGAACTGAGAGAGGGGGCAGAGAGAGGGGGACAGAGAGAGGGGACAGAGGGGGGGACACAGAGAAGGGGAACTGAGGGGGGAACAGAGAGAGAGGGGGACTGAGAGAGGGGGACAGAGAGAGGAGGGACAGAGAGAGGGGGGACGGGGGGACACAGAGGGGGGAACAGAGGGGGAAACAGAGAGAGGGGGACTGAGAGAGGGGGGACAGAGGGAGAGGGGGACAGAGACAGAGGGTGACAGGGAGAGAGGGGACAGAGGGAGGGACAGGAGGGGACTGAGGGGGGGAACAGAGAGAGGGGGCCAGAGAGAGGGGGGACAGATAGCAGGGGAGACAGAGAGAGGGGGAGAGAGGGGGATGAGAGAGAGGGATGTGAAAGACGGGGTGGTGAGAGAGGGTGTGAGAGTGGGGAGAGATAGGTGGAGAAAAAGGGGGTAGAGAGAGAGTGGGGGAGAGGGGTTGGAGAGAAAGCGTGTAGAGAGGGGGGAGAGAGGGGGAGAGAGTGGGGAGAGACAGGGGAGAGAGAGGGGTGGGGGAAGAGGGGAGAGAGAGGGGAGGAGAGGGAGGGGAGTGAGAGAGGGGTGAGAAAGAGGGGGTGAAGGAGTGGGTGTGAGAGAGAGGGTGTGTTTGAGAGAGAGTCGGTGTGAGAGAGAGAGATAGGGGTGAGAGAGAGAGAAGGTGTGAGAGAGAAGGGGTGTGAGAGCGAGAAGAGGTGAGAGAGAGAAGGGGTGTGAGAGAGAAGGGGTGTGAGAAATAGGGGTGGAGAGGGAGAGAGAGACGTGGGGTGAGAGTGAGAGAGTGGGGTGACAGAGTGAGATGGGATGGAGAGAGTGAGGGTGAGAGAGACAGAGGGAGATGGAGGGGAGAGAGGGGGGCAGAGAGAGGTGGAGACAGAGGGGGGTGGGGGTGAGAAGGGGTTTAGAGAGAAGGGTTGATTGAGAGAGAAAAAGTGGGGGGTAAGAGAGAGAGTGGAGTGAGAAGGAGAGGGTGTGAGAGAGAGAGTGGGTGAGAGAGAGGGGGTGAGCGAGAGGGGTGAGGGGGAGGTGTTAAAGAGAGAGAGCGCGGGGTGAGAAAGAAAGGGTGTGAGAGAGGGTGGGGTTGAGGGGGTGAAAGGGAAGAGGGGTGAGAGGGGTGACAGAGAGAGGTATAAGCGAGAGGGGATGAGAGAGTGAGGGGGGTTGAGAGAGGGTGTGGTGAGAGGGGGCGGTTAGACACAGAGGGAGTGAGAGAGAGGTGTGAGAGAGAGGGTGTAAGAGACAAAGGGTGATTGAGAGAGAGAAAATGGGGAGGGGGTAAGAGAGAGAGTGGAGTGAGAAGGAGAGGGTGTGAGAGAGAGAGCGGGTGAGAGAGAGGGGTGAGAGGAGGAGAGAGAGAGGAGGAGAGAGAGGGGGAGGGGGGAGAGAGAGGGGGGGAAAGAGAGAGGGGAAGAGAGAGAGAGGGGGAGACAGAGTGAGGGGTGGAGAGAGAGGGGGAAGAGGGAGGGGAGAGAGAGAGGGGAGAGAGGGAGCTGAGAGAGAGGTGTTGAGAGAGAGGGGCTGAGAGAGAGGAAGTGAGAGAGAGAGAATGAGAAACAGGGTGTGAGAGAGAAGGGGTGTGAGAGAGAAGGGATGTGAGAGAGAAGGGATGTGAGAGAGAAGGTGTGTGAGGCAGAGGCGGGGAAGAGAGAGCGACGTGGGCTAAGAGAGAGAGAGTGGGGTGAGAGAGTGAGATGGGAGTGAGAGAGTGGGGGTGTGAGAGACAGGGGGGAGAAACGGTAGAGAGTGGGAGGCAAGAGAGGGGGTAGAGAGAAGGGGAGAGAGAGGGGAGAGAGAGGGGGTGAGAGAGAGAGAGGGTGAGAGAGACAGGGGGTGAGAGAGAGGGGGTGAGAGAGAGGGGACGAGAAACAGAGAGAGTGAGTGAAAAAGAGAGCGTATAAGTGAGAAAGAGAGAGCTTGAGTGAGAAAGAGAGAGTGGGTGAAGAGAGGGTGCGAGACAGAGAGGTTGAGAGACAAGGGGTGATTGAGAGAGAGAAAGTGGTGAGGGGGTAAGAGAGAGAGTGGAGTTAGAAGGAAAGAGTGTGATTGAGAGAGTGGGTGAGAGAGAGGAGGTGAGCGAGAGGGGTGAGAGGGGGAGGGGTTAGAGAGAGCACGTGGGATAAGAGAGAAAGGATGTGAGAGGGAGTAAGAGAGAGGGGTGAGAGAGGGGATGAGAGAGAGAGAGGGGTGAGAGAGAGGGGTTGAGAAAGAGAGAGGGCGTGAGAGATTGAGGGTGTGAGAGAGTGAGGGGATGAGAGAGTGAGGGGGGTTGAGAAAGGGGTGGTGAGAGAGAGATGGAGTGAGAGAGAAGGGGTGTGAGAGCGAGAAGAGGTGAGAGAGAGAGAGGGGTGTGAGAGAGAGAAGGGGTGTGAGAAATAGGAGGTGGAGAGAAAGAGACGTGGGTTGAGAGCGAGAAAGTGGGGTGAGAGCGTGAGATGGGATGGAGAGAGAGGGGGTGTGAGAGACAGAGGGAAATAGAGGGGGAGAGAGAGGGGGACAGAGAGAGGGGAGAGAAAGGGGGCAGAGAGAGGTGGAGAGAGAGGGGGCTGGGGTGAGAAGGGGTTGAGAGAGAAGGGTTGATTGAGAGAGAAAAAGTGGGGGGTAAGAGAGAGAGTGGAGTGAGAAGGAGAGGGTGAGAGAGAGAGTGGGTGAGAGAGAGTGGCGAGAGAGCGAGGGGTAAGAGAGAGTGGGTGAGAGAGGGGGTGAGCGAGAGGGGTGAGGGGGAGGGTTTAGAGAGAGAGGGCAGGGTAAGAGAGAAAGGGAGTGAGAGAGGGAGGGGTGAGGAGGTGAGAGAGGGAGGAGGGGTGAGAGGGGGTGAGAGAGAGAGGGGTGAGAGAGAGGGGATGAGAGAGTGAGGGGGGTTGAGAGAGGGGTGGTGAGAGTGGGGTGAGAGACACAGGGAGTTATAGAGAGGGGTGATAGAGGGGGTGAGAGACAATGGGTGATTGAGAGAGAGAAAGTGGGGAGGGGGTAAGAGAGAGAGTGGAGTGAGAAGAAGATGGTGTGATTGAGAGAGTGTGAGAGAGAGAGGGGTGAGTGAGAGGGGGAGGGGTTAGAGAGAGCGCGGGGTAAGAGCAAAAGGGTGTGAGAGGGCGTGTGAGAGAGGGGTGAGAGAGGGGGTGAGAGACAATGGGTGATTGAGAGAGAGAAAGTGGGGAGGGGGTAAGAGAGAGAGTGGAGTGAGAAGAAGATGGTGTGATTGAGAGAGTGTGAGAGAGAGAGGGGTGAGAGAGTGGGGGAGGGGTTAGAGAGAGCGCGGGGTAAGAGCAAAAGGGTGTGAGAGGGCGTGTGAGAGAGGGATGAGAGAGGGAATGAGAGAGAGGGGGGTGAGAGAGAGGGTTTGAGAAAGAGAGAGGGCATGAGAGATTGAGGGTGTGAGAGAGTGAGGGGATGAGAGAGTGAAGGGGGTTGAGAGAGAGGGTGGTAAGAGACAAGGGGGTGAAAGAGAGAGGAAGTGAGAGAGAGACGTGTGAGAGAGAGAGGAGGGTGAGAGAAAGAGGGGTTGAGAGAGTGAGGGTGTGAGAGAGTGAGGGGATGAGAGTGAGGGAGTTTGAGAGAGGGGGTGGTGAGAGAGAGATGGAGTGAGAGAGAGGGAGTGTGGAAGAGAGGGATGAGAGCGAGGAGTGAGAGCGAGGGGTTGAGAGAGAGGGGTTGAGAAAGAGAGAAGGGTGAGAGAGAGAGGGGTGGGGAGGTGAGAGAGAGGGGGTGGGGGGTGTAAGAGAGAGGGTTGAGAGAGAGGGAGGTGTGAGAGAGAGAGGGAGGTGGGAGAGAGAGGGGTGAGACAGAGAGGGGTGAGAGAGAGAGCGAGAAGGAGAGAGAGGGGATGAGAAAGAGGCAGAGAGATGGTGGGAGAGAGGAAGGGGTGAGAGAGCAAGGGTGTGTGAGAGTGTGTGCAAGAGAGGGGGATGTGAATGAGATTGGGGTGGGAGAGAGATGGGTGACGGAGAGAGAGGGGTGAGAGAGAGGGGAGTGAGAGAGAGATGGATGTGAGAGGCAGAGGGGTTGAGAGATTGAGGGGTGTTGAGAGGGGGGTGGTGAGAGGGGGACAGTGAGCGAGAGAGGGGGTGGTGAGAGGGGGACGGTGAGCGAGAGAGGGGGTGGTGAGGGGGGACGGTGAGCGAGAGAGGGAGTGAGAGAGAGGGGTTGACAGAGAAAGAGAGTTCTGAGAGAGAGGGGTGAGAGAGAGTGTGTGAGAGAGAGGGGGTGACCGAGAGGGGTGAGAGGGGAAGGGGTTAGAGAGAGAGAGCGCGCGAGGTAAGATAGAAAGGGAGAAGGGTGAGGGGGTGAGAGAGGGAGGAGGGATGAGAATGGGGTGACAGAGAGAGACTGTGGTGAGAGAGAGGGGATGAGATTGGGGTGGTGAGAGAGGGGGGTGAGAGACACTGGGAGTGAGAGAGAGGAGTGTGAGAGAGGGGGTGAGAGACAAGGGGTGAGAAAGAGGGGTTCAGAGAGAGGGGGTGAGAGAGAGAGGGGGCTTGAGAGTGAGAGGGGTGGCGGGGGTGAGACTGAGTGGGGTGAGAGAGAGGGGTGGGGGGTGAGAGAGAGAGAGTGAGAGGGAGGAAGAGAGGGGGTGTGGGAGAGAGAGGGGGTGAGAGAGAGAGAGCTGGGTGAGAGGGCGCTAAGAGGGAGAGGTGGGAGTGAGTGACAGAGAGGGGGTGGGAGAGAGAGGGGGTGAGAGAGAGGGAGCAAGAAGGAGAGAGGGAATGAGAAAGAGGCAGACAGATGGTGGGAGAGAGGGAGAGGGTGAGAGAGCGAGGGTGTTTGAGAGTGTGTGTGTGTGAGAGGGCGGATGTGAAAGAGATTGGGGTGGGAGAGAAAGGTGTGAAAGAGAGAGAGGGAAAGGGGAGAGAGGAAGATGGATGTGTGAGAGAGAGTTTGAGAGAGAGGAGGGTGAGAGACTGAGGGTGTGAGAGAGTGAGGGAATGAGAGTTTGAGGAGTGGTGAGAGAGGGGGGTGAGAGAGAGGAAGGTGGGGGAGAGGGGTGAGAGAGAGGGGTGTGTGAGAGACTGATGAGGTGAGAGAGTAAGGGGGTGAGAGATTGAGAGGGGTGAGAGAGGGGTTGAAGAGAGAGGGGGGTGAGAGAGATGGGTGTGAGTGAGAGAGGGGTTGAGAGAGAGGGTGTGAGAGACTGAGGGTGTGAGAGAGTGAGGGGATGAGAGATTGAGGGGTGTTGAGAGGGGGGCGTTTAGAGAGAGAGGGAGTGAGGGAGAGGGGTGAAAGAGAGAGAGGAAGAGAGAGAGGGGGTGAGCAAGAGGGGTGAGAGGGAGAGGGGTTCGAGAGAGAGCGCGGGGTAAGAGAGAAAGGGAAAGGGGTGAGGGGGTGAGAGAGGGAGGAGGGTGAGAGGGGTTAACAGAGAGAAGGGTGAGAGAGGGGATGAAAGAGTGAGGGGGGTTGAGAGAGGGGGTGGTGAGAGAGGGGTGGTGAGAGACGCAGGGAGTGAGAGAGAGGGGTGAGAGAAAGGGGTGTTTGAGAGAGAGAACGTGGGGAGGGGGTAAGAGAGAGAATGGCATGAGAAGGAGAGGGTGTGTGAGAGAGAGTGGGTGAGAGAGAGGGAGAGAGCGCGAGGGGTGAGAGAGTGAGATGGGAGTGAGAGAGAGGGGGTGTCAGAGACAGGGGGAGAGGGAGTAGAGAGTGGGGGGCAAGAGAGGGGGAGAGAGAGGGGAGAGAGAGAGGGGGAGAGAGAGGAGTTGAAAGAGAGGGGGGAGAGCGAGAGGGGGTGAGAAAGAGAGTGTGAGTGAAAAAGAGAGAGGGTAAGTGAGAAAGAGAGCGTGAGTGAGAAAGAGAGAGCGGGTGAGAGAGACGGGGTGAGGGGGGGTGAGAGTGAGGGGTGGTTGAGAGAGAGAAAGTTTGGGGGGGTAAGAGAGAGAGTGGAGTGAGAAGTGGAGGGTGTGATTGAGAGAGTGGGTGAGAGAGAGGGGTGAGCGAGAGGGGTGAGAAGGTGAGGGGTTAGAGAGAGCGTGTGGTAAGAGAGAAAGGGTGTGAGAGGGAGTGAGAGAGAGGGGTGAGAGAGAGAGTGGGGCGAGAGAAAGGGTTTGAGAAAGAGAGAGGGCGTGAGAATTGAGGGTGTGAGAGAGTGAGGGGATGAGAGAGTGAGGGAGGTTGAGAGAGGCGGTGGTGAGAGAGAGGGGGGTGAGAGAGAGGGGTGTGAGAGGGAGGGGGTGAGAGTGAGGGCGTGAGAGAGTGAGGGGATGAGAGAGTGAGGGGGTTTGAGAGAGGGGATGGTGAGAAAGCGAGGGAATGTGAGAGAGAGGTGTGAGAGAGCGAGGGGTTAGGGAGAAGGGTTGAGAGAGAGGGAGAGAGAGGGGGGGGTTGAGAGAGAGAGGTGGGTTGAGAGAGAGAGGGGGTGTTGAGAGAGAGGGGTGAGAGAGAGAGAGGGTTGAGAGAGAGGGAGGTGGGAGAGAGAGGGGGTGAGAGACAAGGAGTGATTGAGAGAGAGAAAGTGGGGAGGGGGTCAGAGACGAATGGAGTGAGAAGGAGAGGGTGTGAGAGAGAGAGTGGGTGAGAGAGCGAGGGGTGAGAGAGAGGGGGTGAGAGAGTGGGGGTGAGAGAGCAGGGGGTGGGAGAGAGAGGGGGGTGAGAGAGAGGTGTTGAGAGAGAGGTTGAGAGAGGGAGTTGAAAGAGAGAGGGGGTGAGAGACAGGGGTTGAAAGAGATGGGGGAAAAGGGGTGAGTGAGAGAGAGACGTGGGCTAAGAGAAAGAGAGTGGGGTGAGAGAGTGAGATGGGAGTGAGAGAGAGGGGTGTGAGAGACAGGGGAGAGAGGGGGTAGAGAGTGGGGGCAAGACAGGGGATAGAGAGAAGGGAGAGAGAGGGAGAGAGAGAGGAGTTGAGAGAGAGGGCATGAGAGAAAGAGGGGGTGAGAAAGAGAGACAGTGAGTGAAAAAGAGAGAGTGTAAGTGAGAAAGAGAGAGCGTGAGTGTGAAAGAGAGATAGGGGTGAGAGAGGGGGGGGTGAGAGGGAAGGGTAGGGTGAAAAGGGGTGATAGAGAAGGGGTGAGAGACAGAAGGGATGGGACAGAGAGAGAGAGACTGTGGTAAGAGAGAGGGGAGAGAGTGAGAGGGAGTGTGAGAGAGGGCTAAGAGAGAGAGAGGGAGTGAGAGAGAGGGAGGCGGGAGAGAGAGGGGTTGAGAGACAAGGGGTGATTGAGAGAGAACGTGGGGAGACGGTAAGAGAGAGAGAGGAGTGAGAAGGAGAGGGTGTGAGAGAGAGGGGTGAGAGAGAGGGGTGAGAGAGCGAGGGGTGAGAGAGAGGGCGGTGAGAGAGAGGGGGTGGGAGAGAGAGGGGGTTGAGAGAGAGAGCTGGGCGAGAGGACGGTGTGAGAGAGAGAGGAGTGAGAGAGAGCGGGGTTGAGATAGAGAGGGGTTGAGAGAGAGAAGGAGGTAAGAGAGAGAGAGAGAGAAGGGGAGTGAGAGACTGAGTGGAGTGAGAGAGAGGGGAGTGAGAGAAGGGGTGAGAGAGCGCGGTTGAGAGAAGGGATTGAGAGAGGGGTTGAGAGAGATGGGGGGAAATAAGGGGTGAGAAAGAGAGACGTGGGCTAAGAGAGAGAGAGAGTGGAGTGAGAGAGTGAGCGTGGGGTGAGGGAGTGAGTGGGGTGAGTGAGTGAGAGAGAGGGGATGTGAGAGACAGGGGAGAGAGGGGGTAGAGAGTGGGGGGCAAGAGAGGGGGTAGTGAGAGGGGAGAGAGGGGGGAGAGAGAGGAGTTGAGAGAGAGGGTGTGAGAGAGAGGGGTGAGAAAGAGAGAGAGGAAGTGAAAAAGAGAGAGAGTATAAGTGAGAAAGAGAGAGGGGGTGAGAGTGCGAGGGGTGAAGAGAGAAGGTGGGGTAAGAAGGAGTTGAGAGAGAAGGGGTGAGAGACAGAGGTGATGGGATAGAGAGAGACTGGGGTGAGAGAGAGAGGGGTGAGAGAGTGAGATGGGAGTGAGAGGGGGTGTGAGAGAGGGAGGTGGGAGAGAGAGGGGGGTGAGAGACAAGGGGTGATTGAGAGAGAAAGTGGGGAAGGGTAAGAGAGAGAGTGGAGTTAGAAGGAGAGGGTGTGAGAGAGAGGGGTGAGAGAGAGGGGTGAGAGAGCGAGGGGTGAGAGAGAGGGTAAGAGAGAGAGGGGTGAGAGAGAGAGAGCTGGGTGAGAGGAGGAGGTGGTAGTGAGTGACAGAGAGGGGGTGGGAGAGAGAGGCATTAAGTGAGAGAGGGGGTGAGAGAGAGGGAGTGAGAAGGAGAGAAAGGGGATGAGAAAAAGGCAGAGAGATGGCGGGAGAGAGGGCGGGGATTGAGAGCGAGTGTGTGTGAGAGTGTGTGTGAGAGAGAGGAGGGATGTGAAAGAGATTGGGGTGGGAGAGAGAAGGATAACGGAGAGAGAGAGAGAGAGGAGAGAGAGAGGGTGAGAGAGAGAGATGGATGTGACAGAGAGAGGGTTGAGAGAGAGGGGGTGAGAGAGTGAGGGTTGTTGAGAGAGGGTGTGGTGAGAGGGGGGCATTGATCGAGAGAGGGAGTGAGAGAGAGCGGTGAGAGAGAGGAGTTGACAGAGAAAGAGAGGTGTGAGAGAGAGAGGGGTGTGAGAGAGGGGGTGTGAGAGAAAGTGGTGAGAGAGAGGGGTTGAGAGAGAAAGAGAGGGGTGAGAGAGAGAGGGTTAGAGACAGGGAGTGACCGAGAGGGGTGAGAGGGGGAGGGGTTAGAGAGAGAGCAGGGTAAGAGAGAAAGGGAGAGGGGTGAGGGGGTGAGAGATAGAGGAGGGGTGAGAGGGGTTGACAGAGAGAGGGGTGAGAGAGAGGGGATGAGAGAGTGAGGGGGGTTGAGAGAGGGGGTGGTGAGAGAGGGGTGGTGAGACACAGGGAGTGAGAGAGAGGTGAGAGAGAGAGGGATGAGAGACAAGGGGTGTTTGAGAGTGAGAAAGTGGGGAGTGGGTAAGAGAGAGAATGGGGTGAGAGGGCAGTGAGAGGGAGAGGTGGGAATGAGTGACACAGAGGGAGTGGGAGAGAGAGGGGTGAGAGAATGGGGGTGAGAGAGAGGGAGCGAGAAGGAGAGAGAGGGGAGGAGAAAGAGGCAGAGAGATGGGGATGTGAAAGAGATTGGGGTGGGAGAGAAAGGGGTGACAGAGAGAGAGGGGAGAGAGAGGGGGGTGAGAGAGAGATGGATGTGTGAGAGAGGGGTTGAGAGAGAGGGGGGTGAGAGACTGAGGGGGTTAGAGAGTGAGGGGATGAGAGTTTGAGGGGTGTTGACAGAGGGGGGTGAGAGAGAGGGGTGGGAGAGAGGGTGTGAGAGAGAGGGGTGAGTGAGAGAGGGGTTGAGAGAGGATGGTGGGAGAAAGAGAGGGTTGAGAGAGAGGGTGGTGTGAGAGAGAGGGGTGAGAGGGCGTTGAGAGGGAGAGTTTTAAGTGAGTGACAGAGAGTGTGTGGGAGAGAGGGGGGAGAGAGGGTGCGAGAGAGAGGGTGTGTGAGAGTGTGTGAGAGGGGGGGATGTAAAAGAGATTGGGGTGGGAGAGAGAGGGGTGACGGAGAGAGAGGGGAGAGAGAGGGGGGTGAGAGAGAGATGGATGTGAGAGAGAGAGATGGTTGAGAGAGAGGGGGTGAGAGACTGATGGAGTGAGAGAGTGAGGGGATGAGCGATTGAGGGGGGTTGAAAGAGGGGGTGAAGAGAAAGGGGGTGAGAGAGAGGGAGTGAGAGAGAGGGGTGAGAGCGAGGGGTTGACAGAGAAAGACAGGGTTGAGAGAGAGAGTGGAAAAGAGAGAGGGGTGAGTGAGGGGGTGAGAGAGTGAGGGGATCAGAGAGTGAGGGGATTTGAGCGAGGTGGTGGTGATGGGGGGGTGAGAGAGGGGTGAGAGAGAGCCGGGTTGAAAGAGAGTGGGGTTGAGAGAGAGAAGAGGGTGGGAGAGAAGGGGGGTGAGAGAGAGGGGGGAGTGAGGGGTTGAGAAAGATGGGTTGAGAGAGAGGAGGTGAGGGGGGATACTGAGAGAGACATGGAGACAGAGAGCGACAGACAGAGAGAGAGAGATAAAGCAAGAGTGAGAGAGAAGAGGTGAGGGAGGTAGGGTGGACTGAGAGAGAGGTAGAGAGAGAGTGAGAGTGCCAGACAGAGAGAGCATGAGCGACAGAGAGAGAGAGAGAGAGAGAGAGAGAGAGCACGAGCAAGAGAGAGCGAATGAGAGAGACCGTGAGATAAGAGAGAGAGGGTGGCAAGAGAGAAGGAGAGAGGCAGGGAGAGAGAGATAGTGTGAGAAGAGGATGAGAGAGTGAGAGAGACCGCAAGGGGAAGAGAGAGAGCTGAAGTGTGAGAGAGAGAGAGACGTAAGAGAGGGGTGTGAGAGAGAGGGGCGAAAGAGGAGGGGAGACAGGAGGAGAGAGAGAGGGGGCAGGGGAGGGGGAGGAAGAGGGAGAGGGGAGAGAGAGGGGGCAGAGAGATGGGCGGATAGAGGGGGAGAGAGTGGAGGAGAGGGGGGAGAGAGGGTGAGAGAGAGAGGTGTTGAGAGAGGGGGTGAAAGAGAGGAATTGAGAGGGGAGGTGAGAAACAGGGGTGTGAGAGAGAGAACGGGTGTGAGAGAGAAAGGGTGGGAGACATAGGGGGCGGGAGAGAGAGAGACATGTGGGGAGAGTGAGAGTGGGGTGAGAGAGTGAGATGGGAGTGAGAGAGAGGGGATGTGAGAGACGCGGGAAAGAGGGGGTAGAGGGTGGGAGCAAGAGAGAGGGGGAGAGAGAGGGGAGAGAGAGAGAGGAGTTGAGAGACAGAGGAGTTGAGGGAGCGCGGTTGAGAGAGGGGGTTGAGAGAGAGGGGTTGAGAGAGAGGGGTTGAGAGAGATGGGGGGAAATAAGGAGTGAGAGAGAGAGACGCGGGCTTAGAGAGAGAGAGTGGGGTGAGAGAGTGAGTGTGGGGTGAGAGAGTGAGTGGGGTGAGAGAGAGATGGGAGTGAGAGAGGGGGTAAGAGAGAGTGGGGAGGGGGTAAGAGAGAGAGTGGAGTGAGAAGGAGAAGGTGTGAGAGAGAGTGTGGGTGAGAGAGAGGGGTGAGAGAGCGAGGGGTGAGAGAGAGGGGGTGAGAGAGAGGTGGTGAGAGAGAGAGAGAGCTGGGTGAGAGGGCAGTGAGAGGGAGAGGTGGGAGTGAGTGACAGAGAGGGGATGGGAGAGAGGGGGGTGAGAGAGAGAGGGGGTGAGAGAAAGGCAGTGAGAAGGAGAGAGAGGGGATGAGAAAGAGGCAGAGAGATGGTGGGAGAGAGGGAGGTGGTGAGAGAGGGAGGATGTGTGAGAGTGTGTGTGAGAGAGAGGGGCGGATGTGAAAGAGATTGGGGTGGGAGAGAGAGGGGTGATGGAGAGAGAGGGGAAGAGAGAGTGAGTGAGCGAAAGGGGTGAGAGGGGGAGGGGTTAGAGAGAGCGCAGGATAAGAGTGAAAGGGGATGAGAGAGTGAGGAGGGTTGAGAGAGGGTGTGGTGGGGGGGAGAGACACAGGGAATGAGAGAGAGGATGAGAGAGACAAGGGGTGATTGAGAGAGAGAAAGTGAAGAGGTGGTCAGAGAGAGAGTGGAGTGAGAAGGAGAGGGTGTGATTGAGAGAGTGAGTGAGAGAGAGGGGTTGAGCGAGAGGGAGACAGGTTACAGTGAGAGCGCGGGGTAAGAGAGAAAGTGTGTGAGAGGGGGTGAGAGAGGGACGGGATGAGAGGGGGCGAGAGAGAGGTGTGAGAGAGAGAGGGATTGAGAGAGAGGGGTTGAGAGACTGAGGGGGTGAGAGAGTGAGGGGATAGGAGATTGAGGGGTGTTGAGAGAGGGGGTGGTGAGAGAGGGGGCGGTGAGAGAGAGGGGTGTGAGACAAAGAGGGAGTGAGAGAGAGGGGTCAGAGAGAGGGCTTGACAGAGAAAGAGAGGGGTGAGAGAGGGTGTGACAGAGAGTGGTGAGAGAGACGGGTTGAGAGAGAAAGAGAGGGGAGTGAGAGAGAGAGGGGAAGAGAGAGAGGGGTGAGTGAGGGGGTGAAAGAGTGAGGGGATGAGAGAGTGAGGGGGTGTTGTGAGAGGGGTTGGTGAGGGGTGTGAGAGAGGGGTGAGAGAGCGGGGTTGAGATAGAGAGGGGTTGAGAGAGAGAAGGGGTTGAGAAAACGACTGGGGGTGAGAGAGAGGGGTTGCAAGGGGTGAGAGAGAGTTAGTAGGGTGTGTGAGAGAGTGGAATAAGAGAGGGGGTAAGAGAGGGGTGCAGTGAGAGAGAGAGGCTGAGAGAGAGATGGGCTGAGAGAGAGGGGTGAGATGTGGAGTGTGTGAGAGAGGAGGGATGAGAGTGGGAGGGGGAAAGAGGGACGGGATGAGAGAGGGAGCGTGATAGAGAGGGGTGTGAGAGAGAGAGGGGTGAGAGAGAGGGGAGAGAGGGAGGAGAGAGGGAGGGTGTGAGAGTGGAAGGGGGTGAGAGAGGGACGGGATGAGAGAGGGAGGGCGGGAGAGAGAGGGGTGTGAGAGAGAAAGAGGTGAGAGAGGGAGGTTGAGAGATAGGAGTGAGAGAGGGGGAGAGAGAGGAGTGAGAGACGGGGGAGAGGGGGTAGAGAGGGAGGGAGAGAAGGTAAGAGAGTTAGAGTGATGAGAGAAAGAGAGGGGTGATAGAGAGAGGGGCTTGAGAGAGAGAGAGGAGGTGTAAGGGGGGTGAGAAAGGGGGTGCGAGGGGGAGGTAGGTGAGGGTGTGTGGGAGGGATGGGGGTGGGGGGTGAGGGAGGTGGGAGGGAGATAGAGGGGGTGTGAGAGGGGGTGGGAGAGAGAGGTGTGTGAGAGAGAGCTGGGTGAGAGGGAGTGAGGGGGGCTGAGAAAGAGAGGTGGGTGAGAGAGAGAGTGGGTGTGAGAGAGAGGTTAGTGAGAGATGGGGAATGAGAGAGAGAGTGGGGTTGAGAAAGAGAGAGATGGGAGTGAGAGAGAGAGGGTGAGAGAGAGAGGGGAAGAGAGAGAGGGGTGAGAGTGAAGGAGTGAGAAGGAGAGAGAGGGGATGAGAACGAGATAAAGAGAGGGTGGGAGAGAGGGAGGGGGTGAGAGAGAGGGGGTGAAAGAGAAAGGGGTGAGAGAGCGGAGTTGAGAGAGAGAAGGTGGTGAGAGAACGAAGGGTCGTGAGAGAAAGGGGAGTGGGAGAAAGGGGGTGAGAGAGAGAGTGGTTGAGAGAGAGGGGAGAGAGAGGGGTTGAGAAAGATGGGTTGAGAGAGAGAGGAGATGAGGGGAATGACTGAGAGAGAGAGACGGAGAGAGAGAGCAACAGAACAGAGAGAACAGCAAGAGTGAGAGAGAAGAGGTGAGAGAGATAAGGTGGACTGAGAGAGAGGGTGACAGACAGGAGAAGGGGGAGAGAGGGGGTGAGAGAGAGGATGAGAGAGGGGGGTGAGAGAGGTGTTGAGAGAGAGGGGGTGAGAGAGAGGAATTGAGAGAGAGGGGGTGAGACACAGGGCTGTGAGAGAGAGAAGGGGTGTGAGAGAGAAAGGGTAGGAGATAGAGAGGGTGGGCGAAAGAGAGAGGTCGGTGAGAGAGTGAGGGTGGGGTGAGAGAGTGAGATGTGAGTGAGAGAGAGAGACGTGAGCTAAGAGAGAGAGAGTGGGGGAGAGAGTGAGAGTGGGGTGAGAGAGTAAGATGGGAGTGAGAGAGAGGGGGTAGAGTGGGGGGCAAGAGAGGGGGGAGAGAGAGGGGGAGAGAGGGAAGAGAGAGAGAAGGGGCGGGAGAGAGATGAGTTGAGAGAGAAGGGGTGAGAGAGAGGGGGTGAGAAAGAGAGAGAGTGAAAGAGATCGCGGGTGAGAGAGAGGGGGTGAGAGAGGGGGTAGTGGTGAGAGGGGGGTGAGAGAGAAGGGGTGAGAGAGAGGGGTGGGGTGAGAGGGAGATGAGAGAGAAGGGGTGAGATGCAGAGGGGGTGGGACAGAGAGAGAAAGATTGTGGTGAGAGAGAGGGGTGAGAGAGTGAGATGGGAGTGAGAGAGGGGGGAGTGAGAGAGGGAGTGTGTGAGAGAGAGGAGTAAGAGAGCGAGGGGTGAGAGAGAGGGGTTGAGAGAGAGGGTGGGTGGTGAGAGAGAGAGCTCAGGGTAAGAGAGAAAGGGTGTGAGAGAGGGGTGAGGGGGTGCGAGAGGGAGGAGGGGTGAGAGAGAGGGGATATGAGAGTGAGGGGTTGAGAGAGAGATGGTGTGCGAGAGAGAGAAGGGGTGAGAGAGAGGCGAGTGAGAGAGAGGTGGGTGAGAGAGATGAGTGAGAGAGTGGTTGAGAGAGAGAGGTGTTGAGAGAGAGGTGGTGAGAGAGAGGAATTGAGAGAGAGGGGGTGAGAAACAGGGCTGTGAGAGAGAGAAGGGGTGTGAGAGAGAAAGGGTAGGAGATAGAGAGGGTGGGCGAAAGAGAGAGGTCGGTGAGAGAGTGAGGGTGGGGTGAGAGAGTGAGATGTGAGTGAGAGAGAGAGAGACGTGGGCGAAGAGAGAGAGAGTGGGGGAGAGAGTGAGAGTGGGGTGAGAGAGTGAGATTGGAGTGAGAGAGAGGGGATAGAGAGTGGGGGGCAAGAGAGGGGAGAGAGAGAGGGGGAGAGAGGGAAGAGAGAGAGAGAGGGGGCGGGAGAGAGAGGAGTTGAGAGAGAAGGGGTGAGAGAGAGGGGGTGAGAAAGAGAGAGTGAGTGAAAAAGAGAGCGCGGGTGAGAGAGAGGGGGCTGAGAGAGAGAGGGGGTAGTGGTGAAAGGGAATTAAGAGAGAAGGGGTGAGAGAGAGGGGTGGGGTGAGAGGGAGATGAGAGAGAAGGGGTGAGATACAGAGGGGGTGGGACAGAGAGAGAAAGATTGTGGTTAGAGAGAGGGGTGAGAGAGTGAGATGGGAGTGAGAGAGGGGGGAGTGAGAGAGAGGGAGTGTGTGAGAGAGAGGAGTAAGAGAGCGAGGGGTGAGAGAGAGGGGTTGAGAGAGAGGGTGGGTGGTGAGAGAGAGAGCTCAGGGTAAGAGAGAAAGGGTGTGAGAGAGGGAGAGGGGTGAGGGGGTGCGAGAGGGAGGAGGGGTGAGAGAGAGGGGATATGAGAGTGAGGGGTTGAGAGAGAGATGGGGTGAGAGAGAGAAGGGGGTGAGAGAGAGAGGGGAGTGAGAGAGGGGGGTGAGAGAGATGAGTGAGAGAGTGGTTGAGAGAGAGGGGTTGAGAGAGAGAGGGGGAGAGAGAGGTTTAGAGAGAGGGGGGAGAGAGAGGGTTTGAGAAAGATGGGTTGCGAGAGAGAAGAGGTGAGGGGGAGGACTGAGAGAGAGAGACGGAGAGAGAGAGAGAGCAACAGTCAGAGAGAACGATAGAGCAAGAGTGAGAGAAGTAGGGTGGACTGAAAGAGAGGGAGACAGACAGACAGAGAGCATGAGCGACAGAGAGAGAGAGAGAAAGAGCGAGAGAGAGAGAGCGAGAGAGACCGTGAGATGAGAGAGAGAGGGAGGCAAGAGAGAGGGAAATAGCCAGGGAGAAGAGAGAGTGTGAGAAGAGGGTGAGAGAGTGAGAGAGAGCAAGAGGAAGAGAGCGAGTGGAAGAGTGAGAGAGAGAGAGGATGCGAGAGAGAGAGAGGGCGGAGAGAGAGGGAGACGAGAGAGGAGGGGAGAGAGGAGGAGAGAGAGAGGGGGAGAGGGAGGGGGAGAGATGGGTGAGAGAGAAGGGGAGAGAGGGGGAGAGAGATGGGAGAGGGGGTTGTGAGGAGGAGAGAGCGGAGGAGAGGGGTTGAGAGAGGGGGCAGAGAGAGGGGGAGAGAAGGGTCAGAGAGAAGAGGAGAGAGAGGGGGAGAGAGAAGCGGGAGAGAGATGGGGAGGGGAGTGAGGGGGAAGGAGTGGAGGAGAGGAAGAAAGGGGGGAGAGAGAGAGGGGTGTGAGAGAGAAGGGGTGTGAGACAGAAGGGGTGGGAGGGAGTGAAATGTGGGGTGTGAGAGAGAGAGTGGGGTGAGAGAGTGAGAGTGAGGTGAGAGAGTGAGATGGGAGCGAGAGAGAGGGGATGTGAGAGATAGGGGGAGAGAAGGGGCAGAGATTGGGGGGCTAGCGAGGGGGTAGAGAGAGAGTGGAGAGAGAGAGGGGAGAGAGAGTGGGGGAGGGGGGAGAGGGGATGAAAAAATTGGGCAGAGAGTGGGAGAGAGAAGGGGAGGGAGGGGGGGAAGAGAGAGAGGGTTTGAGAGCACGGGTGAGAGAGGGGTTGAGAAAGAGAGAGTGTGAGTAAAAAAGAGAGAGAGAGTGGAAGTGAGAAAGAGAGAGTGAGTGAGAAAGAGAACGCGGGTGAGAGAAGGGGGTGAGAGAGAGGAGGTGGGGGTAAGGGGGGTGAGAGAGAAGGGGTGATTGAGAGAAAGAAAGTGGGGAGGGGATAAGAGAGAGTGGAGTGAGAAGGAGAGGGTGTGAGAGAGGATGGGCGAGAGAGAGGGGGTGAGCGAGAGGAGTGAGGGGTGAGGGGGTGAGAGAGAGAGGGATGAGAGAGAAGAGCTGAGGTAGAGGGGTTGAGAGAGATAGAGGGATGAAAAAGTAAGGGTTGGAGAGATTGAGGGGATGAGAGAGTGAGCTGGGTTGAGAGAGGGGGTGGTGAGAGAGAGTGGGGTGAGAGATGGGAGAGAAGGGTGAGAGAGAGGGGGAGGGAGGGGTAGAGAGAGAGGGTTGAAACTTTATTGCTGGAACAGCACAGCAGGTCAGGCAGCATCCAGGGAACAGGAGATTCGACGTTTCGGGCACAGGCCCTTCTTCCTGAAGAAGGGCCTGTGCCCGAAACGTCGAATCTCCTGTTCCCTGGATGCTGCCTGACCTGCTGTGCTGTTCCAGCAATAAAGTTTCAACTTTGATCTCCAGCATCTGCAGACCTCACTTTCTCACCGTAGAGAGAGAGGGGTTGAAAGAGAGAGGGTTGAGGGAGAGAAGGGGTGAGAGAGAGTGGGGGAGTGAGAGAGAAGGGGTAGAGAGCGGGGTTGAGAGAGGGAGAGAGGATGAGAGAGGGGGTTAGAGAGAGAGGGAGAGAGAGGAGTGGGAGAGAGAGGGGGGGTGAGTGAGGGAGTGGGGTGAGTGAGAGAGGGCGATGTGAGGGGGGTGAGAGAGAAAGGGGGAGAGACAAAGGGGGAGTGAGAGTGGGTCAGAGAAAGACTGGAGGTGAGACAGAGAGGGGCTGGGAGAAAGGGCATGAGAGAGAGATGGTTTGAGAGAAATGGAGTGAGAGTGAGATGGGGTGAGAGAGAGAGGGGGTGAGAAGGAGAGAGAGGGTATGAGAAAGAGACAGAGAGAGGGTGGGAGAGAGGGAGGGGGTTGGAGAGAGGGAGGAGGTGAAAGAGAGAGGGGTGAGAGAGAGAGAGGGGATGTGAGAGAGAGTATGGGTGAGGATGTAGGAGAGAGAGAGTTTGGGAAAGAGAGAGGAGTGAGAGAGCAGGTGAGGGGGTGAGAGAGAAGGGGGTGAGAGAGTGGGATGTGAGAGAGAGTAGGGTAAGAGAGAGTGAGAGCAAGGGGTGAGAGAGAGGGGATTTAGAGGGGGGGTTGAGAGAGCGAGAGAGAGCGGGTGAGAGAGAGAGAGGAGGATGAGGGGGTGAGAGAGAGAGTGAGAGAGAGGGGTTGAGAGAGAGGGTGTGAGAGAGAAAGGGGTGAGAGAGAGAGTGGGGTGAGAAAGGGAGAGAGGGCTGAGAAAGGGAGAGAGTGGAGAGAAAGAGAGGGGGTCAGAGAAAGAGTAAATGTGTGGGAGGGGGTGAGAGAGAGGACATGGGAGAGAGAGTGGGAGAGAGAGGGTGTGAGAGAGAGGGATTGAGAGAAAGGGGGAGAGATAGCGAAGGGGTGAGAGAGAAAGGGGGGCAGCGAGCGAAAGAGGGATGAGAGAGATGGGACGTGAGACAGAGAGCGAAAGGGGTGAGAGAGGGGGTGAGATAGACAGTGAATGATGGGTTGAGAGAGAGAGAGACAGACAGACAGAGAGAGAACGAGTGAATGGATGAGAGAGTTAGAGTGGTGTGAGGGAGATGGGCTGAGAGAGTGGGCGCCAGAGAGTGACAGAATGAGAGCAAGGAGGAGGGAGGAAGAAAGGGGTCAAAAGAGAGAGAGAAATGGGGTGAACGAGAGAAAGAGGGCGCGAGAGAGGGGGTATACAGAGAGAGAGAGAGAGCGGGGGTGTGAGACAGAGTACGGGAGGGAAGGGGAATGAGAGAGAAAAAGGAGCAAGAGACAGAAGACAATAGAGTGAGAGAGAGTGCGGGAGAGAGACAGGGGTGCGAGAGAGAGGGGTGTGAGAGAGAGACACAGAGAGGTGGGTAAGAGACAGGGAGTGTGGGCGGGGAAGATAGAGTGAAGGGGTGAGCGAGAGAGGGAGTGAGAGAAGGTATAAAGGGGAAGAGAGGGTGAGGGGTGACAGAGAGAAAGGGGTGAGAGTGACAGAGCAGGGTGGAGAGAGAGGGGGTAAGATAGAGCGAGGGGGAGAGAGATAACAAGGTGAGAGAGAAAGGGGGTGTGAGAGAAAGTGGCTGAGAGAGAGAGGCTGAGAGAGAGGGTGTTGAGAGAGAGGCAGTGAGAAAGAGAGGGTGCGAGAGATATTGAGTGGTGAGAGAGAGAGGCCGTGAGAAAGAGAGTGGGTAAGAGAGAGGGCGTGAGAGAGAGAGGGGTGAGAGAGGGGGAGAGAGAGGGGGAGAGGTGGTGAAGAGGGGGGTGAAAGGGTGAGAGAGTTAGTAGGGTGTGAGAGAGGGTGTAATAGAAAGGGGGAGAGAGTGTGGAATGAGAGAGGGGGTGAGAGAGAGGGGGGCAGTGAGAGAGAACGGCTGAGGGAGACAGGGGGTGCAAGAGAGGGTGGGTGAGAGCGGGAGTGGCTGAGAGAGAGAGGGGCTGAGAGAGGGAGGGGCTGAGAGAGAGATGGGCTGAGAGACAGATGGGCTGAGAGAGAGGGGTGAGATAGGGAGAGTGTGAGAGAGGAGGGATGTCAGTGGGAGGGGGAAAGAGGGACGGGATGAGAGAGGGAGGGTGATAGAGAGGGGTGTGAGAGAGAGGGGTGAGAGAGAGGGGAGAGAGAGGGAGGAGAGAGGGAGAGTGTGAGAGTGGAAGGGTGTGAGAGAGGGATGGGATTAGAGAGGGAGGACGTGAGAGAGAGGGGTATGTGAGAGAGAGAGAGAGGTGAGAGAGAGGGTGAGAGAGTAGTGAGAGATGGGGGAGAGAGAGGGGAGAGGGGAGGAGAGAAGGTAAGAAAGTTAGAGTGGTGAGAGAAAGAGAGGGGTGACAGAGAGGGGTTTGCGAGAGAGAGGGGTGTAAGAGGGGGGTGAGAGAGAGGGGTGAGAGGGGTAGGTGGGTGAGGGGGTGTGTGGGGGAAGGGGGTGGGAAAGGGGTTTGGAGGGGGGTGAGGGAGGTGGGGGGGAAGATAAATGGGGTGAGGGGGGTGGGAGAGAGAGAGGTGTGTGAGAGGGGGTTGAGGGGGGCTAAGAGAGAGAGGTGGGTGAGAGAGAGAGAGGGGGGGTGAGAGAGAGAGAGGGTGGGAGAGAGGGAGGGGGTGAGAGAGAGGGTGAGAATGAGGGGGGTGAGATAGAGGGAGTGAGAAGGAGAGAGAGGGGATGAGAAAGAGATAGAGAGAGGGTGGGAGAGAGGGAGGGGGTGAGAGAGAGGGGATGAGAGAGAGAAAGTGTGTGAGAGAGCGGGAGGGGTGCAAGAGAGGTGAGTATGAGAGAAGGGTATGAGAGAGGAGATTTGACAAAGAGAGGGGTGAGAAAGAGCGCGGGTGAGGGGGTAAGGGAGAAAGGGGTTGACAGAGCGGGGGTGAGAAAGCGAGGGGCTGACAAAGAGAGAGGGGGTTTGAGAGAGCGGGTGAGAGAGGGAGGAGGATGAGGGGGGTGAGAGAGAGAGGGTGAGAGAGAGGGGTTTTAGAGAGAGAGGGGGTTTGAGAGAGAGAGAGCCTGAGAGAGAGAGGAGGATGAGGGAGGTGAGAGAGAGGGTGAGACAGAAGGGGTTTGAGAGGGCGAGAGAGCGCGGGTGAGAGAGAGAGAGGAGGATAAGGGAGGTGAGAGAGAGAGGGTGAGAGAGAGGGGTTGAGAGAGCGAGGGGGTTTGAGAGAGCGAGAGAGAGCGGGTGAGAGAGAGAGAGGAGTATGGGGGTGTGAGAGAGAGAGGGTGAGAGAGATTGAGGAGGATGATGGGGGGTGAGAGAGAGAGGGTGAGAGAGAGGGTTTTAGAGAGAGGGGGGTTTGAGAGAGCGAGAGAGAGCGGGTGAGAGAGAGAGGATGATGAGGGGGGTGAGAGAGGGGTTGAGAGAGGAGGTTTGAGAGAGCGACAGAGCGGGTGAGAGAGAGAGGAGGATGAGGAGGGTGAGAGAGAGAGGGTGAGAGAGAGAGAGGAGGATGAGGGGGGTGAGAGGGAGAGGGTGAGAGAGAGGGGGTATAGAGAGAGAGGGGTTTGAGAGAGCGAGTGAGAGCGAGTGAGAGAGAGAGGAGGAGGAGGTGAGAGAGAGAGCGGGTGAGAAAGAGGGGTTGAGAGAGAGGGGGTTTGAGAGAGCGAGAGAGAGCTGTTGAGAGAGTGAGAGAGGAGGATGAGGCGTGTGAGAGAGAGAGGGTGAGAGAGGGTGAGGAGGATGGAGGATGAGAGAGAGAGTGAGAGCGAGGGGTTGAGATGGAGGGGGTTTGAGAGTACGAGAGAGTGGGTGAGAGAGAGAGGAGGATGAGGGTGGCGAGAGAGAGAGGGTGAGAGAGAGCGGTGTTTTAGAGAGAGGGCGTTTGAGAGAGCGGGTGAGAGAGAGAGAGGAGGATGGGGGGGTGAGAGAGAGAGGGTGAGAGAGAAGGGGTTTGAGAGAGCGAGAGAGAGCGGGTGAGAGAGAGAGGAGGATGAGGGGGGTGAGAGAGAGAGAGGGTGAGAGAGAGGTGTTGAGAGAGGGGATTTGAGAGAGCGAGAGAGCACGGGTGAGAGAGAGAGAGAGGAGGATGAGGGGGGTGAGAGAGAGGGTGAGAGAGAGGGGTTGAGAGAGAGGAGGTTTGAGAGAGCGAAAGAGAGCTGTTGAGAGAGTGAGAGAGGAGGATGAGGCGTGTGAGAGAGAGAGGGTAAGAGAGAGGGGTTTTTGAGAGAGGGGGGTTTGAGAGAGCGAGAGAGAGCCGGTGAGAGAGAGAGAGAGGATGAGGGGGTGAGAGACAGAGGGTGAGAGAGAGGGGTTTTCGAGAGAGAGGGGTTTGAGAGAGCAAGAGAGAGCGGGTGAGAGAGAGAGAGAGAGGAGGATGAGGGGTGTGAGATAGAGAGGGTGAGAGAGAAAGGGTTCAGAGAGAGAGGGTGTTTGAGAGACCGAGATAGAATGGGTGAGAGAGAGGAGGATGAGGGGGGTGAGAGAGAGAGGGTGAGAGAGAGGGGTTGAGAGAGAGAGGTGGTTTGAGAGAGTGAGAGAGAGCGGGTGAGAGAGAGTGAGGAGGATGAGGGGGGTGAGAGAGAGAGGGTGAGAGCGAGGGGTTGAGAGAGAGGACGTTTGAGAGTACGAGAGAGGGGGTGAGAGAGAGAGAGGAGGATGAGGGCGGTGAGAGAGAGAGGGTGAGAGAGAGGGGTTTTAGAGAGAGAGGGGGGTTTGAGAGAGCGAGAGAGTGCTGGTGAGAGGGAGAGAGGAGCATGAGGGGGTGAGAGAGAGAGAGTGAGAGAGAGGGGTTGAGAGAGAGAGGAGGTTTGAGAGAGCGAGAGAGAGCGGGGGAGAGAGAGGAGGATGAGGGGGTGAGAGAGAGAGGGTGAGAGAGAGTGGTTGAGAGAGAGAGGGGGTTTGAGAGAGCGAGAGAGAGCGGGTGAGAGAGAGAGAGGAGAATGAGGGGGTTGAGAGAGAGGGTGAGAGAGAGGGGTTGAGAGAGAGAGGATGTTTGAGAGAGTGAGAGAGAGCGGGTGAGAGAGATTGAGGAGGATGGGGGGGTGAGAGACAGAGGGTGAGAGATAGGGGTTTTAGAAAGAGCGCGGGTGTGAGAGAGTGAGAGCGGGTGAGAGAGAGAGAGGAGGATGAGGGGGTGAGAGAGAAAGGGTGAGAGAGAGGGGTTTTAGAGTGAGAAGGGGTTTGAGATAGAGAGAGCGTGTGAGAGAGAGGGAGGAGAATGAGGGGGTTGAGAGAGAGGGTGAGAGAGAGGGGTTAAGAGAGAGAGGAGGTTTGAGAGAGCGAGAGAGAGCGGGTGAGAGAGAGGAGGATGAGGGGGTGAGAGAGGGAGGGTGAGAGAGAGATGGGTTTAGAGAGAGAGGGGGTTTGAGAGAGCGAGGGATGGCGGGTGAGAGAGAGAGAGGAGGATGAGACGGGTGTGAGAGAGAGAGGGTGAGAGAGGGGTTTCAGAGGGAGAGGGCGTTTGCGGGAGCAAGAGAGAGCGGGTGAGAGAGATAGAGGAGGATGAGGGGGGTGAGAGACAGAGGTTGAGAGATAGGGGTTTTAGTGAGAGAGGCGTTTTGAGAGAGCGAGAGAAAGCGAGTGAGAGAGAGAGAGGAGGATGAGGGGGTGAGAGAGGGAGGGTGAGAGAGAGGGGTTTAGAGAGAGAGGGGTTTTGAATGAGCGAGAGAGAGATGGGGTTTGAGAGAGCGACAGATGGCGGGTGTGAGAGAGAGAGAGGAGGATGAGATGGGTGTGAGAGAGAGAGTGTGAGAGAGAGGGGTTTTAGAGTGAGGGGGTGGTTTCAGAGAGCGAGAGAGAGCGGGTGAGAGAGAGAGAGGAGGATGAGGGGGGTGAGAGAGAGTGTTGAGAGAGCGAGAGGATGATGAGGGGGGTGAGAGAAAGAGAGGGTGAGAGAGAGGGATTTTCGTGAGAGAGGGGGTTTGATAGAGCATGAGAGTGTGGGTGAGAGAGAGAGGAGGATGAGGGGGTGAGAGAGAGTGTGTGAGAGAGCAAGAGGACGATGAGTGGGTGAGAGAGAGGGTGTGAGAGAGGGGTTTAGAGAGAGAGGAGGTTTGAGAGAGCGAGAGAGAGCGGGTGAGAGAGAGAGGAGGAGGAGGGTGAGAGAGAGAGGGTGAGAGAGAGGGGTTGCGAGAGAGAGGTGGTTTGAGAGAGCGGGTGAGAGAGAGAGAGGAGGATGAAGGCAGTGAGTGAGAGAGGGTGAGAGAGAGAAGAGGAGGATGAAGGGGGTGAGAGAGAGAGGGTGAGAGAGAAGGGTTTTAGAGAGAGAGGGGTTTGAGAGAGAGCGGGTGAGAGAGAGGAGGATGAGGGGCGTGAGAGAGAGAGGGTAAGAGAGATGGGTTGAGAGAGAGAGGGGGTTTGAGAGAGCGAGAGAGAACAGGTGAGGGAGAGAGAGGAGGATGAGGGGGGTGAGAGAGAGAGGGTGAGAGAGCGGGTTTTACAGAGAGACGGGGTTTGAGAGAGCGGGAGAGAGCGGGTGAGAGAGAGAGAGGAGGATGAGGGGAGTGAGAGAGAGAGGGTGAGAGAGAGGGGTTGAGAGAGAGAGGGGGGGTTTAAGAGAGCGGGTGAGAGAGAGGGAGGAGAATGAGGGGGGTGAAAGAGAGAGGGGGAGAGAGAGGGGTTGAGAGAGAGAGGGGGTTTGAGAGAGCGAGACAGAGCGGGTGAGAGAGAGAGAGGAGGATGAGAGCGGTGGGAGAGAGAGAGGGTGAGAGAAAGGGGGTGAGAGAGAGAGAGAGGGTGTGAGAGAGCGAGAGAGAGCGGGTGAGAGAGAGAGAGGAGGATGAGGGGGGTGAGAAAGAGAATGTGAGCGAAAGAGGTTGAGAGATAGAGGGGGTTTGAGAGAGCGAGAGAGAGCAGGTGAGAGAGAGAGAGAGGAGGATGAGGGGGTGAGAAAGAGAGGGTGAGAGAGAGGGGTTGAGAGAGCGAGACAGAGCAGGTGAGAGAGAGAGAGGAGGATGAGAGCGGTGGGAGAGAGAGAAGGTGAGAGAAAGGGGTTGAGAGAGAGAGGAGGTGTGAGAGAGCGAGCGAGCGGGTGAGAGAGAGAGAGGAGGATGAGGGGGGTGAGAAAGAGAAGGTGAGCGAGAGGGGTTGAGAGAGAGAGGGGGGTTTGAGAGAGCGAGAGAGAGCGGGTGAGAGAGAGAGGAGGATGAGGGGGGTGAAAGAGAGAGAGGGGGAGAGAGAGGGGTTGAGAGAGAGAGGGGGTTTGAGAGAGCTAGAGAGAGCGGGTGAGAGAGAGAGAGGAGGATGATGGGGGGTGAGAGAGAGAGGGTGAGAGAGAGGGTTTTAGAGAGAGGGGGGTTTGAGAGAGCGAGAGAGAGCGGGTGAGAGAGAGAGGATGATGAGGGGGGTGAGAGAGGGGTTGAGAGAGGAGGTTTGAGAGAGCGAGAGAGAGCGGGTGAGAGAGAGAGAGGAGGATGAGGGGGGTGAGAGAGAGAGGGTGAGAGAGGGGGGTTGAGAGAGAGAGGGGGTTTAAGAGAGCGGGTGAGAGAGAGGGAGGAAAATGAGGGGGGTGAAAGAGAGAGAGGGGGAGAGAGAGGGGTTGAGAGAGAGAGGGGGTTTGAGAGAGCGAGACAGAGCGGGTGAGAGAGAGAGAGAGGAGGATGAGAGCGGTGGGAGAGAGAGAGGGTGAGAGAAAGGGGTTGAGAGAGAGAGGGGGTTTGAGAGCGCGAGAGAGAGCGGGTGAGAGAGAGTGAGGAGGATGAGGGGGGTGAGAAAGAGAAGGTGTGCGAGAGGGGTTGAGAGATAGAGGGGGTTTGAGAGAGCGAGAGAGAGCAGGTTAGAGAGAGAGAGGAGGATGAGGGGGTGAGAAAGAGAGGGTGAGAGAGAGGGGTTGAGAGAGCGAGACAGAGCAGGTGAGAGAGAGAGGAGGATGAGAGCGGTGAGAGAGAGAGAGGGTGAGAGAAAGGGGTTGAGAGAGAGAGGGGGTGTGAGAGAGCGAGAGAGCGGGTGAGAGAGATAGAGGAGGATTGGGGGCTGAGAGACAGGGGTTTTAGAGAGGGAGGGGGTTTGAGAGAGCGAGAGAGAGCGGGTGAGAGAGAGAGAGGAGGATGATGGGGGGTGAGAGAGAGAGGGTGAGAGAGAGGGTTTTAGAGAGAGGGGGGTTTGAGAGAGTGAGAGAGAGCGGGTGAGCGAGAGAGAGGAGGATGAGGGGTGTGTGAGAGAGAGGGGTTTTAGAGTGAGAGGGGTTTGAGAGAGCGAGAGAGAGCGGGTGAGAGAGAGAGGATGATCAGGGGGGTGAGAGAGGGGTTGAGAGAGGAGGTTTGAGAGAGCGACAGAGCGGGTGAGAGAGAGAGGAGGATGAGGAGGGTGAGAGAGAGAGGGTGAGAGAGAGAGAGGAGGATGAGGGGGTGAGAGGGAGAGGGTGAGAGAGAGGGGGTATAGAGAGAGAGGGTTTTGAGAGAGCGAGTGAGAGCGAGTGAGAGAGAGAGAGGAGGAGGAGGTGAGAGAGAGAGCGGGTGAGAAAGAGGGGTTGAGAGAGAGGGGGTTTGAGAGAGCGAGAGAGAGCTGTTGAGAGAGTGAGAGTGGAGGATGAGGCGTGTGAGAGAGAGGGTGAGAGAGGGGGTTTTTGATAGAGAGGGTGTTTGAGAGAGTGAGAGAGAGCAGGTGAGAGAGAGTGAGGAGGATGTAGGGTGAGAGAGAGAGGGTGAGAGCGAGGGGTTGAGATGGAGGGGGTTTGAGAGTACGAGAGAGTGGGTGAGAGAGAGAGGAGGATGAGGGTGGCGAGAGAGAGAGGGTGAGAGAGAGAGGTGTTTTAGAGAGAGGGCGTTTGAGAGAGCGGGTAAGAGAGAGAGAGGAGGATGGGGGGGTGAGAGAGAGAGGGTGAGAGAGAAGGGGTTTGAGAGAGCGAGAGAGAGCGGGTGAGAGAGAGAGGAGGATGAGGGGGGTGAGAGAGAGAGAGGGTGAGAGAGAGGTGTTGAGAGAGGGGATTTGAGAGAGCGAGAGAGCACGGGTGAGAGAGAGAGAGAGGAGGATGAGGGGGGTGAGAGAGAGGGTGAGAGAGAGGGGTTGAGAGAGAGGAGGTTTGAGAGAGCGAAAGAGAGCTGTTGAGAGAGTGAGAGAGGAGGATGTGGCGTGTGAGAGAGAGAGGGTAAGAGAGAGGGGTTTTTGAGAGAGGGGGGTTTGAGAGAGCGAGAGAGAGCCGGTGAGAGAGAGAGAGAGAGAGAGGATGAGGGGGTGAGAGACAGAGGGTGAGAGAGAGGGGTTTTAGAGAGAGAGGGGTTTGAGAGAGCAAGAGAGAGCGGGTGAGAGAGAGAGAGAGGAGGATGAGGGGTGTGAGATAGAGAGGGTGAGAGAGAAAGGGTTCAGAGAGAGAGGGTGTTTGAGAGACCGAGATAGAATGGGTGAGAGAGAGGAGGATGAGGGGGGTGAGAGAGAGAGGGTGAGAGAGAGGGGTTGAGAGAGAGAGGTGGTTTGAGAGAGTGAGAGAGAGCGGGTGAGAGAGAGTGAGGAGGATGAGGGGGGTGAGAGAGAGAGGGTGAGAGCGAGGGGTTGAGAGAGAGGACATTTGAGAGTACGAGAGAGGGGGTGAGAGAGAGAGAGGAGGATGAGGGCGGTGAGAGAGAGAGGGTGAGAGAGAGGGGTTTTAGAGAGAGAGGGGGGTTTGAGAGAGCGAGAGAGTGCTGGTGAGAGGGAGAGAGGAGCATGAGGGGGTGAGAGAGAGAGAGTGAGAGAGAGGGGGTTTAGAGAGAGAGGGGGTTTGAGAGAGCGAGAGAGCGGGTGAGAGAGAGGAGGATGAGGGGGGTGAGAGAGGGTGTAAGCGAATGTGTTTAAAAGAGCAAGAGAGAGCGGATGAGAGAGAGGGAGGAGAATGAGGGGGGTGAGAGAGAGAGGGTGAGAGAGAGGGGTTATAGAGAGAGACGGGGTTTGAGAGAGCGATAGATGGCGGGTGAGAGAGAGAGAGGAGGATGAGACGGGTGTGAGAGAGAGAGTGTGAGAGAGGGGTTTTAGAGATAGAGGGGTTTGAGAGAGCAAGAGAGAGCGGGTGAGAGAGAGAGAGAGGAGGATGAGGGGTGTGAGATAGAGAGGGTGAGAGAGAAAGGGTTCAGAGAGAGAGGGTGTTTGAGAGACCGAGATAGAATGGGTGAGAGAGAGGAGGATGAGAGAGGTGAGAGAGAGAGGGTGAGAGAGAGGGGTTGAGAGAGAGAGGTGGTTTGAGAGAGTGAGAGAGAGCGGGTGAGAGAGAGTGAGGAGGATGAGGGGGGTGAGAGAGAGAGGGTGAGAGCGAGGGGTTGAGAGAGAGGACGTTTGAGAGTACGAGAGAGGGGGTGAGAGAGAGAGGAGGATGAGGGCGGTGAGAGAGAGAGGGTGAGAGAGAGGGGTTTTAGAGAGAGAGGGGGGTTTGAGAGAGCGAGAGAGTGCTGGTGAGAGGGAGAGAGGAGCATGAGGGGGTGAGAGAGAGAGAGTGAGAGAGAGGGGGTTTAGAGAGAGAGGGGGTTTGAGAGAGCGAGAGAGAGCGGGTGAGAGAGAGGAGGATGAGGGGGGTGAGAGAGGGTGTAAGCGAATGTGTTTGAAAGAGCAAGAGAGAGCGGATGAGAGAGAGGGAGGAGAATGAGGGGGGTGAGAGAGAGAGGGTGAGAGAGAGGGGTTGAGAGAGAGAGGGGGTTTGAGAGAGTGAGTTAGAGCGGGTGAGAGAGAGAGAGGCGGATGAGGGGGTTGAGAGAGGGTGTGAGCGAAGGTGTTTGAGAGAGCAAGAGAGAGTGGGTGAGAGAGAGGGAGGAGAATGTGGGGGGTGAGAGAGAGAGAGGGTGAGAGAGAGGTGTTGAGAGAGGGGATTTGAGAGAGCGAGAGAGCACGGGTGAGAGAGAGAGAGAGGAGGATGAGGGGGGTGAGAGAGAGGGTGAGAGAGAGGGGTTGAGAGAGAGGAGGTTTGAGAGAGCGAAAGAGAGCTGTTGAGAGAGTGAGAGAGGAGGATGTGGCGTGTGAGAGAGAGAGGGTAAGAGAGAGGGGTTTTTGAGAGAGGGGGGTTTGAGAGAGCGAGAGAGAGCCGGTGAGAGAGAGAGAGAGGATGAGGGGGTGAGAGACAGAGGGTGAGAGAGAGGGGTTTTAGAGAGAGAGGGGTTTGAGAGAGCAAGAGAGAGCGGGTGAGAGAGAGAGAGAGGAGGATGAGGGGTGTGAGATAGAGAGGGTGAGAGAGAAAGGGTTCAGAGAGAGAGGGTGTTTGAGAGACCGAGATAGAATGGGTGAGAGAGAGGAGGATGAGGGGGGTGAGAGAGAGAGGGTGAGAGAGAGGGGTTGAGAGAGAGAGGTGGTTTGAGAGAGTGAGAGAGAGCGGGTGAGAGAGAGTGAGGAGGATGAGGGGGGTGAGAGAGAGAGGGTGAGAGCGAGGGGTTGAGAGAGAGGACATTTGAGAGTACGAGAGAGGGGGTGAGAGAGAGAGAGGAGGATGAGGGCGGTGAGAGAGAGAGGGTGAGAGAGAGGGGTTTTAGAGAGAGAGGGGGGTTTGAGAGAGCGAGAGAGTGCTGGTGAGAGGGAGAGAGGAGCATGAGGGGGTGAGAGAGAGAGAGTGAGAGAGAGGGGGTTTAGAGAGAGAGGGGGTTTGAGAGAGCGAGAGAGCGGGTGAGAGAGAGGAGGATGAGGGGGGTGAGAGAGGGTGTAAGCGAATGTGTTTAAAAGAGCAAGAGAGAGCGGATGAGAGAGAGGGAGGAGAATGAGGGGGGTGAGAGAGAGAGGGTGAGAGAGAGGGGTTATAGAGAGAGACGGGGTTTGAGAGAGCGATAGATGGCGGGTGAGAGAGAGAGAGGAGGATGAGACGGGTGTGAGAGAGAGAGGGTGAGAGAGGGGTTTTAGAGATAGAGGGGTTTGAGAGAGCAAGAGAGAGCGGGTGAGAGAGAGAGAGAGGAGGATGAGGGGTGTGAGATAGAGAGGGTGAGAGAGAAAGGGTTCAGAGAGAGAGGGTGTTTGAGAGACCGAGATAGAATGGGTGAGAGAGAGGAGGATGAGAGAGGTGAGAGAGAGAGGGTGAGAGAGAGGGGTTGAGAGAGAGAGGTGGTTTGAGAGAGTGAGAGAGAGCGGGTGAGAGAGAGTGAGGAGGATGAGGGGGGTGAGAGAGAGAGGGTGAGAGCGAGGGGTTGAGAGAGAGGACGTTTGAGAGTACGAGAGAGGGGGTGAGAGAGAGAGGAGGATGAGGGCGGTGAGAGAGAGAGGGTGAGAGAGAGGGGTTTTAGAGAGAGAGGGGGGTTTGAGAGAGCGAGAGAGTGCTGGTGAGAGGGAGAGAGGAGCATGAGGGGGTGAGAGAGAGAGAGTGAGAGAGAGGGGGTTTAGAGAGAGAGGGGGTTTGAGAGAGCGGGTGAGAGAGAGGAGGATGAGGGGGGTGAGAGAGGGTGTAAGCGAATGTGTTTGAAAGAGCAAGAGAGAGCGGATGAGAGAGAGGGAGGAGAATGAGGGGGGTGAGAGAGAGAGGGTGAGAGAGAGGGGTTGAGAGAGAGAGGGGGTTTGAGAGAGTGAGTTAGAGCGGGTGAGAGAGAGAGAGGCGGATGAGGGGGTTGAGAGAGGGTGTGAGCGAAGGTGTTTGAGAGAGCAAGAGAGAGTGGGTGAGAGAGAGGGAGGAGAATGTGGGGGGTGAGAGAGAGAGAGGGTGAGAGAGAGGTGTTGAGAGAGGGGATTTGAGAGAGCGAGAGAGCACGGGTGAGAGAGAGAGAGAGGAGGATGAGGGGGGTGAGAGAGAGGGTGAGAGAGAGGGGTTGAGAGAGAGGAGGTTTGAGAGAGCGAAAGAGAGCTGTTGAGAGAGTGAGAGAGGAGGATGTGGCGTGTGAGAGAGAGAGGGTAAGAGAGAGGGGTTTTTGAGAGAGGGGGGTTTGAGAGAGCGAGAGAGAGCCGGTGAGAGAGAGAGAGAGAGAGAGGATGAGGGGGTGAGAGACAGAGGGTGAGAGAGAGGGGTTTTAGAGAGAGAGGGGTTTGAGAGAGCAAGAGAGAGCGGGTGAGAGAGAGAGAGAGGAGGATGAGGGGTGTGAGATAGAGAGGGTGAGAGAGAAAGGGTTCAGAGAGAGAGGGTGTTTGAGAGACCGAGATAGAATGGGTGAGAGAGAGGAGGATGAGGGGGGTGAGAGAGAGAGGGTGAGAGAGAGGGGTTGAGAGAGAGAGGTGGTTTGAGAGAGTGAGAGAGAGCGGGTGAGAGAGAGTGAGGAGGATGAGGGGGGTGAGAGAGAGAGGGTGAGAGCGAGGGGTTGAGAGAGAGGACATTTGAGAGTACGAGAGAGGGGGTGAGAGAGAGAGAGGAGGATGAGGGCGGTGAGAGAGAGAGGGTGAGAGAGAGGGGTTTTAGAGAGAGAGGGGGGTTTGAGAGAGCGAGAGAGTGCTGGTGAGAGGGAGAGAGGAGCATGAGGGGGTGAGAGAGAGAGAGTGAGAGAGAGGGGGTTTAGAGAGAGAGGGGGTTTGAGAGAGCGAGAGAGCGGGTGAGAGAGAGGAGGATGAGGGGGGTGAGAGAGGGTGTAAGCGAATGTGTTTAAAAGAGCAAGAGAGAGCGGATGAGAGAGAGGGAGGAGAATGAGGGGGGTGAGAGAGAGAGGGTGAGAGAGAGGGGTTATAGAGAGAGACGGGGTTTGAGAGAGCGATAGATGGCGGGTGAGAGAGAGAGAGGAGGATGAGACGGGTGTGAGAGAGAGAGGGTGAGAGAGGGGTTTTAGAGATAGAGGGGTTTGAGAGAGCAAGAGAGAGCGGGTGAGAGAGAGAGAGAGGAGGATGAGGGGTGTGAGATAGAGAGGGTGAGAGAGAAAGGGTTCAGAGAGAGAGGGTGTTTGAGAGACCGAGATAGAATGGGTGAGAGAGAGGAGGATGAGAGAGGTGAGAGAGAGAGGGTGAGAGAGAGGGGTTGAGAGAGAGAGGTGGTTTGAGAGAGTGAGAGAGAGCGGGTGAGAGAGAGTGAGGAGGATGAGGGGGGTGAGAGAGAGAGGGTGAGAGCGAGGGGTTGAGAGAGAGGACGTTTGAGAGTACGAGAGAGGGGGTGAGAGAGAGAGGAGGATGAGGGCGGTGAGAGAGAGAGGGTGAGAGAGAGGGGTTTTAGAGAGAGAGGGGGGTTTGAGAGAGCGAGAGAGTGCTGGTGAGAGGGAGAGAGGAGCATGAGGGGGTGAGAGAGAGAGAGTGAGAGAGAGGGGGTTTAGAGAGAGAGGGGGTTTGAGAGAGCGAGAGAGAGCGGGTGAGAGAGAGGAGGATGAGGGGGGTGAGAGAGGGTGTAAGCGAATGTGTTTGAAAGAGCAAGAGAGAGCGGATGAGAGAGAGGGAGGAGAATGAGGGGGGTGAGAGAGAGAGGGTGAGAGAGAGGGGTTGAGAGAGAGAGGGGGTTTGAGAGAGTGAGTTAGAGCGGGTGAGAGAGAGAGAGGCGGATGAGGGGGTTGAGAGAGGGTGTGAGCGAAGGTGTTTGAGAGAGCAAGAGAGAGTGGGTGAGAGAGAGGGAGGAGAATGTGGGGGGTGTGAGAGAGAGAGGGTGAGAGAGAGGGGTTTTAGAGAGCGAGAGAGAGCGGGTGAGAGAGAGAGAGGAGGATGAGGGGGTGAGAGAGAGAGAGGGTGAGAGAGAGGGGTTTTAGAGAGAGACGGGGTTTGAGAGAGCGATAGATGGCGGGTGAGAGAGAGAGAGGAGGATGAGACGGGTGTGAGAGAGAGAGGGTGAGAGAGGGGTTTTAGAGAGAGAGGGGTTTGAGAGAGCGAGAGAGAGCGGGTGAGAGAGATAGAGGAGGATTAGGGGGGTGAGAGACAGAGGGTGAGAGACAGGGGTTTTAGAGAGGGAGGGGGTTTGAGAGAGCGAGAGAGAGCGGGTGAGAGAGAGAGTGGAGGATGAGGGGGGTGAGAGAGAGAGGGTGAGAGAGAGGGGTTTTAGAGAGAGAGGGGTTTGAGAGAGCGGGTGAGAGAGTGAGAGAAAAGGAATGAGGGGGGTGAGAGAGAGGGTGAGAGAGGGGTTATAGAGAGAGACGGGGTTTGAGAGAGCGAGTGAGAGCGGGTGAGAGAGAGAGAGAGAAGAGGATGAGGGGGGTGAGAGAGAGGGTGAGGGAGAGGGGTTTTAGAGAGAGATGGTTTTTGAGAGAGTGAGAGAGAGCGGGTGAGAGAGATTGAGGAGGATGGGGGGGGTGAGAGACAGAGGGTGAGAGATAGGGGTTTTAGAGAGAGAGCGGGTTTGAGAGAGTGAGAGCGGGTGAGAGAGAGAGGGTGAGAGAGAGGGGTTTTAGAGTGAGAAGGGGTTTGAGATAGCAAGAGAGAGCGGGTGAGGGAGAGGGAGGAGAATGAGGGGGTTGAGAGAGAGGGTGAGAGAGAGGGGTTGAGAGAGAGAGGAGGTTTGAGAGAGCGAGAGAGAGCGGGTGAGAGAGAGGAGGATGAGGGGGTGAGAGAGAGAGGGTGAGAGAGAGTGGTTGAGAGAGAGAGGGGGTTTGAGAGAGCGAGAGAGAGCGGGTGAGAGAGAGAGAGGAGAATGAGGGGGTTGAGAGAGAGGGTGAGAGAGAGGGGTTGAGAGAGAGAGGAGGTTTGAGAGAGTGAGAGAGAGCGGGTGAGAGAGATTGAGGAGGATGGGGGGGTGAGAGACAGAGGGTGAGAGATAGGGGTTTTAGAGAGAGAGCGGGTTTGAGACAGTGAGAGCGGGTGAGAGAGAGAGAGGAGGATGAGGGGGTGAGAGAGAGAGGGCGAGAGAGAGGGGTTTTAGAGTGAGAAGGGGTTTGAGATAGCAAGAGAGAGCGGGTGAGAGAGAGGGAGGAGAATGAGGGGGTTGAGAGAGAGGGTGAGAGAGAGGGGATGAGAGAGAGAGGAGGTTTGAGAGAGCGAGAGAGAGCGGGTGAGAGAGAGGAGGATCAGGGGGTGAGAGAGGGAGGGTGAGAGAGAGAGTGGTTTAGAGAAAGAGGGGGTTTGAGAGAGCGAGAGATGGCGGGTGAGAGAGAGAGAGGAGGATGAGGGGGGTGAGAGAGAGTGTTGAGAGAGCGAGAGGATGATGAGGGGGGTGAGAGAGAGAGGGTGAGAGAGAGGGATTTTCGTGAGAGAGGGGGTTTGATAGAGCATGAGAGTGCGGGTGAGAGAGAGAGGAGGATGAGGGGGTGAGAGAGAGTGTGTGAGAGAGCAAGAGGACGATGAGTGGGTGAGAGAGAGGGTGTGAGAGAGGGGTTTAGAGAGAGAGGAGGTTTGAGAGAGCGAGAGAGAGCGGGTGAGAGAGAGAGGAGGAGGAGGGTGAGAGAGAGAGGGTGAGAGAGAGGGGTTGCGAGAGAGAGGTGGTTTGAGAGAGCGGGTGAGAGAGAGAGAGGAGGATGAGGGGGGTGAGAGAGAGAGGGTGAGAGAGAAGGGTTTTAGAGAGAGAGGGGGTTTGAGAGAGAGCGGGTGAGAGAGAGGAGGATGAGGGGCGTGAGAGAGAGAGGGTAAGAGAGATGGGTTGAGAGAGAGAGGGGGTTTGAGAGAGCGAGAGAGAACAGGTGAGGGAGAGAGAGGAGGATGAGGGGGGTGAGAGAGAGAGGGTGAGAGAGCGGGTTTTAGAGAGAGACGGGGTTTGAGAGAGCGGGAGAGAGCGGGTGAGAGAGAGAGGAGGATGAGGAGAGTGAGAGAGAGAGGGTGAGAGAGAGGGGTTGAGAGAGAGAGGGGGGGTTTAAGAGAGCGGGTGAGAGAGAGGGAGGAGAATGAGGGGGGTGAAAGAGAGAGAGGGGGAGAGAGAGGGGTTGAGAGAGAGAGGGGGTTTGAGAGAGCGAGACAGAGCGGGTGAGAGAGAGAGAGGAGGATGAGAGCGGTGGGAGAGAGAGAGGGTGAGAGAAAGGGGTTGAGAGAGAGAGAGGGGGTGTGAGAGCGCGAGAGAGAGCGGGTGAGAGAGAGAGAGGAGGATGAGGGGGGTGAGAAAGAGAAGGTGAGCGAGAGAGGTTGAGAGATAGAGGGGGTTTGAGAGAGCGAGAGAGAGCAGGTTAGAGAGAGAGAGGAGGATGAGGGGGTGAGAAAGAGAGGGTGAGAGAGACGGGTTGAGAGAGCGAGACAGAGCAGGTGAGAGAGAGAGAGGGGGTGAGAAAGAGAGGGTGAGAGAGAGGGGTTGAGAGAGCGAGACAGAGCAGGTGAGAGAGAGAGAGGAGGATGAGAGCGGGGGGAGAGAGAGAAGGTGAGAGACAGGGGTTGAGAGAGAGAGGGGGTGTGAGAGAGCGAGAGAGCGGGTGAGAGAGAGAGAGGAGGATGAGGGGGGTGAGAAAGAGAAGGTGAGCGAGAGGGGTTGAGAGAGAGGGGGGTTTGAGAGAGCGAGAGAGAGCGGGTGAGAGAGAGAGAGGAGGATGAGGGGGGTGAGAGAGAGAGGGTGAGAGAGGGGGGTTGAGAGAGAGGGGGGGTTTAAGAGAGCGGGTGAGAGAGAGGGAGGAAAATGAGGGGGGTGAAAGAGAGAGAGGGGGAGAGAGAGGGGTTGAGAGAGGGGGGGTTTGAGAGAGCGAGACAGAGCGAGTGAGAGAGAGAGAGAGGAGGATGAGAGCGGTGGGAGAGAGAGAAGGTGAGAGAAAGGGGTTGAGAGAGAGAGGGGGTGTGAGAGAGCGAGAGACCGGGTTAGAGAGAGAGAGGAGGATGAGGGGGGTGAGAAAGAGAAGGTGAGCGAGAGGGGTTGAGAGAGAGGGGGGTTTGAGAGAGCGATAGAGAGCGGGTGAGAGAGAGAGAGGAGGATGAGGGGGGTGAGAGAGAGAGGGTGAGAGAGGGGGGTTGAGAGAGAGAGGGGGTTTAAGAGAGCGGGTGAGAGAGAGGGAGGAAAATGAGGGGGGTGAAAGAGAGAGAGGGGGAGAGAGAGGGGTTGAGAGAGAGAGGGGGTTTGAGAGAGCGAGACAGAGCGGGTGAGAGAGAGAGAGAGGAGGATGAGAGCGGTGGGAGAGAGAGAGGGTGAGAGAAAGGGGTTGAGAGAGAGAGGGGGTGTGAGAGCGCGAGAGAGAGCGCGTGAGAGAGAGAGAGGAGGATGAGGGGGGTGAGAAAGAGAAGGTGTGCGAGAGGGGTTGAGAGATAGAGGGGGTTTGAGAGAGCGAGAGAGAGCAGGTTAGAGAGAGAGAGGAGGATGAGGGGGTGAGAAAGAGAGGGTGAGAGAGAGGGGTTGAGAGAGCGAGACAGAGCAGGTGAGAGAGAGAGAGGAGGATGAGAGCGGTGAGAGAGAGAGAGGGTTAGAGAAAGGGGTTGAGAGAGAGAGGGCGTGTGAGAGAGCGAGAGAGCGGGTGAGAGAGATAGAGGAGGATTGGGGGCTGAGAGACAGAGGGTGAGAGAGGGGTTTTAGAGAGGGAGGGGGTTTGAGAGAGCGAGAGAGAGCGGGTGAGAGAGAGGAGGATGAGGGGGTGGGAAAGAGAGGGTGAGAGAGAGGGGTTGAGAGAGAGAGGGGGTTTGAGAGAGCGAGAGAGCGTGGGTGAGAGAGAGAGGAGGATGAGGGGGGTGAGAGAGAAAGGGTGAGAGATGGCGGTTTTAGAGAGAGAGTGGGTTTGAGAGAGCGAGAGAAAGCGGGTGAGAGAGAGAGAGAGGAGGATGAGGGGGGTGAGAAAGAGAAGGTGAGCGAGAGGGGTTGAGAGAGAGAGGGTGGTTTGAGAGAGCGAGAGAGAGCGGATGAGAGAGAGAGAGGAGGATGAGGGGGGTGAGAGATAGAGGGTGAGAGAGGGGTTTTAGAGTGAGGGGGTGGTTTGAGAGAGCGTGTGTGAGAGCGTGTGAGAGAGAGGAGGATGAGGGGTGAGAGAGAGAGAGGGTGAGAGAGAGGGGTTTTAGAGAGAGAGGGGGTTTGAGAGAGAGCAGGTGAGAGAGAGGAGGATGAGGGGCGTGAGAGAGAGAAGGTGAGAGAGATGGGTTGAGAGAGAGAGGTGGTTTGAGAGAACGAGAGAGACTGGGTGAGAGAGAGAGGAGGATGAGGGGGGGTGAGAGAGAGAGGGTGAGAGCAAGGGGTTGAGAGAGAGGACGTTTGAGAGTACAGGAGAGTGGGTGAGAGAGAGAGAGGAGGATGAGGGCGGTGAGAGAGAGAGTGTGAGAGAGAGGGGTTTAAGAGAGAGAAGGGGTTTGAGATAGCAAGAGAGAGCGGGTGAGAGAGTGCGAGGAGGATGAGGGGGTGAGAGAGGGTGTGAGAGAAGGTGTTTGAGAGAGCAAGAGAGAGCGGGTGAGAGAGAGGGAGGAGAATGAGGGGGGTGAGAGAGATTGAGAGAGAGGGCTTGAGAGAGAGAGGGGGTTTGAGAGAACGATAGAGAGCGGGTGAGAGAGAGGAGGATGAGGGGGTGAGAGAGAGAGGGTGAGAGAGAGTGGTTGAGAGAGAGAGGGGGTTTGAGAGAGCGAGAGTGCGGGTGAGAGAGAGATAGGAGGATGAGGGGGTGAGAGAGGGAGGGTGAGAGAGAGGGGTTTAGAGAGAGAGGGGTTTTGAGAGAGCGAGAGAGAGCGGGTGAGAGAGACAGAGAGAAGAGGATCGGGGGATGAGAGAGAGGGTGAGAGAGAGGGGTTATAGAGAGAGACGGGGTTTGAGAGAGCGAGAGATGGCGGGTGAGAGAGAGAGAGGGGAGGATGAGGTGGGTGAGAGAGAGGGTGAGAAAGGGGTTTCAGAGAGAGAGGGGGTTTGCGGGAGCAAGAGAGAGTGGGTGAGAGAGATAGAGGAGGATGAGGGGGGTGAGATACAGAGGGTGAGAGATAGGGGTTTTAGAGTGAGAGGGGTTTTGAGAGAGCGAGAGAAAGCGGGTGAGAGAGAGAGAGGCGGATGAGGGGGGTGAGAGAGAGGGGTTTTGGAGAGAGAGAGGTTTGAGTGAGCGAGTGAGCGCGGGTGAGAGAGAGAGAGAGGAGGATGAGGGGGGTGAGAGAGAGAGTGGGAGAGAGAGGGGTTTTAGAGTGAGGGGGTGGTTTGAGAGAGCGAGAGAGAGCGGGTGAGAGAGAGAGAGAGAGGAGGATGAGGGGGGGTGAGAGAGAGTGTTTAGAGAGCGAGAGGATGATGAGGGGGGTGAGAGAGAGCGGGTGAGAGAGAGGGGTTTTAGTGAGAGAGGGGGTTTGATAGAGCATGAGAGTGTGGGTGAGAGAGAGAGGAGGATGAGGGGGTGAGAGAGAGTGTGTGAGAGAGCAAGAGGACGATGAGTGGGTGAGAGAGAGGGTGTGAGAGAGGGGTTTAGAGAGAGAGGAGGTTTGAGAGAGCGAGATAGAGCGGGTGAGAGAGAGAGGAGGAGGAGGGTGAGAGAGAGGGTGAGAGAGAGGGGTTGCAAGAGAGAGGTGGTTTGAGAGAGCGGGTGAGAGAGAGAGAGCTGGATGAAGGCAGTGAGTGAGAGAGGGTGAGAGAGAGAAGAGGAGGATGAGGGGGTGAGAGAGAGGGTGAGAGAGGAGGTTTTAGAGAGAGAGGGGTTTGAGAGAGAGCGGGTGAGAGAGAGGAGGATGAGGGGCTTGAGAGAGAGAGGGTGAGAGAGATGGGTTGAGAGAGAGAGGGGGTTTGAGAGAGCGAGAGAGAATAGGTGAGGGGGAGAGAGGAGGATGAGGGGGGTGAGAGTGAGAGGGTGAGAGAGAGGGTTTTAGAGAGAGACGGGGTTTTAGAGAGCGCGTGAGAGCAGGTGAGAGAGAGAGGAGGATGAGGGGAGTGAGAGAGAGAGGGTGAGAGAGAGGCGTTGAGAGAGAGAGGGGGTTTAAGAGAGCGGGTGAGAGAGAGGGAGGCGGATGAGGGGGGTGAAAGAGATAGAGGGTGAGAGAGACGGGTTGAGAGAGAGGGGATTTGAGAGAGCGAGACAGCGCAGGTGAGAGAGAGAGAGGAGGATGAGAGCGGTGGGAGAGAGAGAGGGTGAGAGAAAGTGGTTGAGAGAGATAGGGGGTGTGAGAGAGCGAGAGAGAGCGGGTGAGAGAGAGAGGAGGATGAGGGGGTGAGAAAGAGAAGGTGAGCGAGAGGGGTTGAGAGAGACAGGGGGTTTGAGAGAGCGAGAGAGAGCAGGTGAGAGAGAGAGAGGAGGATGAGGGGGTGAGAAAGAGAGGGTGAGAGAGAGGGGTTGAGAGAGCGAGACAGAGCAGGTGAGAGAGAGAGAGGAGGATGAGGGGGGTGAGAAAGAGAAGGTGAGCGAGAGGGGTTGAGAGAGAGAGGGGGTTTGAGAGAGCAGGTGAGAGAGTGAGCGGAGGATGAGGTGGGTGAGAGAGAGGGGGTGAGAGAGGGTGGTTTTAGTGAGAGAGGGGGTTTGAGACAGCGAGAGACAGCAGGTGAGAGAGAGTGAGGAGGGTGAGGGGGTGAGAGAGAAAGGGTGAGAGAGAGGGGTTTTAGAGAGAGGGGGTTTGAGAGAGCGAGAGAGCGGGTGAGAGAGAGAGGAGGATGAGGGGGTGAGAAAGAGAGGGTGAGAGAGAGGGTTTGAGAGAGAGGGGGGTTTGAGAGAGCGAGAGAGCGCGGTTGAGAGAGAGAGGAGGATGAGGGGGGTGAGAGAGAAAGGGTGAGAGATGGCGGTTTTAGAGAGAGGGGGTTTGAGAGAGCGAGAGAAAGCGGGTGAGAGAGAGAGAGGAGGATGAGGGGGGTGAGAGACCGAGGGTGAGAGAGAGGGGTTATGGAGAGAGAGGAGGATGAGGTGGGTGAGAGAGAGTTTGAGAGAGATGGGTTTTAGTGAGTGAGGGGGTTTGATAGAGCGTGAGAGTGCGGGTGAGAGAGAGAGAGGAGGATGAGGGGGGTGAGAGAGAGAGGGTGAGAGAGAGGGGTTTTAGTGAGAGAGGGGGTTTGATAGAGCGTGAGAGTGCGGGTGTGAGAGAGAGAGAGGAGGATGAGGGGGGTGAGAGAGAGAGGGTGAGAGAGAGGGGTTTTAGTGAGAGAGGGGGTTTGATAGAGCGTGAGAGTGCGGGTGTGAGAGAGAGAGGAGGATGAGGGGCGTGAGAGAGAGAGAGGGGTTTTAGAGAGAGAGAGGGGGTTTGAGAGAGAGCAGGTGAGAGAGAGGAGGATGAGGGGCGTGAGAGAGAGAAGGTGAGAGAGATGGGTTGAGAGAGAGGTGGTTTGAGAGAGCGAGAGAGAATGGATGAGAGAGAGCGAGGAGGATGAGGGGGTGTGAGAGAGAGAGGGTGAGAGAGAGAGGGGTTGAGAGAGAGAGGTGGTTTGAGAGAGTGAGAAAGCGGGTGAGAAAGAGTGAGGAGGATGGGGGGATGAGAGAGAGAGGGTGAGAGCGAGGGTTGAGAGAGCGGACGTTTGAGAGAACAAGAGAGTGGGTGAGAGAGAGAGAGGAGGATGAGGGCGGTGAGAGAGAGAGGGTGAGAGAGAGGGGTTTTAGAGAGAGAGGGGTTTGAGAGAGCGAGAGAGTGCTGGTGAGAGGGAGAGAGGAGCATGAGGGGGTGAGAGAGAGAGAGTGAGAGAGAGGGGGTTTAGAGAGAGATGGGGTTTGAGAGAGCGAGAGAGAGCTGGTGAGAGAGAGAGAGGAGGATGAGGAGGGTTAGAGAGAGAGGGTGAGAGAGAGGGGTTTTCGAGAGCGAGGTGGTTTGAGAGAGCGAGAGAGAGCGGGTGAGAGAGAGAGAGGAGGATGAGGGGGTGAGAGAGAGAGGGTGAGAGGGAGGGGTTGAGAGAGAGGGGGTTTGAGGGAGCGAGAGAGAGCGTGTGAGAGAGAGAGAGGGGAGGATGAGGGGGGTGAGAGAGGGAGCGTGAGAGAGAGGGGTTTAGAGAGAGGGGGTTTCAGAGAGCGAGAGAGAGCGGGTGAGAGAGAGAGGAGGAGGAGGAGGGGGTGAGAGAGAGAGTGTGAGAGAGAGGGGGTTTAGAGAGAGAGGGGGTTTGAGAGAGAGCAGGTGAGAGAGAGGAGGATGAGGGGCGTGAGAGAGAGAAGTTGGGAGAGATGGGTTGAGAGAGCGAGGTGGTTTGAGAGAGCGAGAGAGAATGGGTGAGAGAGAGAGAGGAGGATGAGGGGGGGTGAGAGAGAGAGGGTGAGAGCAAGGGGTTGAGAGAGAGGACGTTTGAGAGTACAGGAGAGTGGGTGAGAGAGAGAGAGGAGGATGAGGGCGGTGAGAGAGAGAGGGTGAGAGAGTGGGGTTTTAGAGAGAGAAGGGGTTTGAGATAGCAAGAGAGAGCGGGTGAGAGAGTGCGAGGAGGATGAGGGGGTGAGAGAGAGGGGTTGAGAGAGAGGGGGGGTTTGAGAGAGCGAGTTAGAGAGGGTGAGAGAGAGAGAGGAGGATGAGGGGGGTGAGAGAGGGTGTGAGAGAAGGTGTTTGAGAGAGCAAGAGAGCGGGTGAGAGAGAGGGAGGAGAATGAGGGGGGAGAGAGAGAGGTTGAGAGAGAGGGGTTGAGAGAGAGGATGTTTGAGGGAGCGAGAGAGCGGGTGAGAGAGAGAAAGGAGGATGAGGGGGTGAGAGAGAGGTTGAGAGAGAGGGGTTGAGAGAGAGGATGTTTGAGGGAGCGAGAGAGCGGGTGAGAGAGAGAGAGGAGGATGAGGGGGTGAGAGAGGGAGGGTGAGAGAGAGGGGTTTACAGAGAGAGGGGTTTTGAGAGAGCGAGAGAGCGGGTGAGAGAGACAGAGAGAAGAGGATCAGGGGGATGAGAGAGAGGGTGAGAGAGAGGGGTTATAGAGAGAGACGGGGTTTGAGAGAGCGAGAGATGGCGGGTGAGAGAGAGAGAGAGGAGGATGAGACGGGTGTGAGAGAGAGAGAGGGTGAGAGAGGGGTTTCAGAGAGAGAGGGGGTTTGCGGGAGCAGGAGAGAGTGGGTGAGAGAGATAGAGGAGGATGAGGGGGGTGAGATACAGAGGGTGAGAGATAGGGGTTTTAGAGAGAGAGGGGTTTTGAGAGAGCGAGATAAAGCGGGAGAGAGAGAGAGAGGAGGATGAGGGGGGTGAGAGAGAGAGTGTGAGAGAGAGGGGTTTTAGAGTGAGGGGGTGGTTTGAGAGAGCGAGAGAGAGCGGGTGAGAGAGAGAGAGAGAGGAGGATGAGGGGGGTGTGAGAGAGAGTGTTGAGAGAGCGAGAGGACGATGAGTGGGTGAGAGAGAGGGTGTGAGAGAGGGGTTTAGAGAGAGAGGAGGTTTGAGAGAGCGAGAGAGAGCGGGTGAGAGAGAGAGGAGGAGGGGCGTGAGAGAGAGAAGGTGAGAGAGATGGGTTGAGAGAGAGGTGGTTTGAGAGAGCGAGGGAGAATGGGTGAGAGAGAGAGAGGGGGATGAGGGGGGTGTGAGAGAGAGAGGGTGAGAGAGAGGGGTTGAGAGAGAGAGGTGGTTTGAGAGAGTGAGAGAGCGGGTGAGAGAGAGTGAGGAGGATGAGGGGGGGTGAGAGAGAGAGGGTGAGAGCGAGGGGTTGAGAGAGAGGACGTTTGAGAGTACAAGAGAGTGGTGAGAGAGAGAGAGGAGGATGAGGGGGATGAGAGAGAGAGGGTGCGAGAGAGGGGTTGAGAGAGAGGGGATTTGAGAGAGCGAGCGAGCGAGAGAGCGCGGGTGAGACAGGGGGAGGAGGATGAGGGCGGTGAGAGAGAGAGTGTGAGAGAGAGAGAGGATGAGGGGGTGAGAGAGAGAGGGCCAGAGAGAGGGGTTTTGGAGAGAGAGAGGCTTTGAGAGAACGAGAGAGAGTGGGTGAGAGAGAGTAGGATGAGGGGCGTTGGAGAGGGGTGAGAGAGAGGTGTTGAGAGAGAGGGGGTTTGAGAGAGCGAGTGAGAGCGAGGGAGAGAGAGACGAGGATGAGGGGGTGAGAGAGGGTGTGAGAGAAAGGGGGTTTAGAGAGAGAAAGGGTTTGAGAGAGCGAGAGAGCGCGGGTGAGAGAGAGAGATGAGGATGTGTGGGGTGAGAGAGAGGGTGAGAGAGAGGGGTTTTAAAGAGAGAGGGGATTTGAGAGAGCGAGAGAGCGCGTGTGAGAGAGAGAGAGGAGGATGAGGGGGGTGAGAGAGAGAGAGGGTGAGAGAGAGGGGGTTTAGAGAGAGAAAGTGTTTGGGAGAGCAAGAGAGAGCGGGTGAGAGAGAGAGAGGAGGATGAGGGGGATGAGAGAGAGAGGGTGCGAGAGAGGGGTTGAGAGAGAGGGAATTTGAGAGAGCTAGAGAGCGCGGGTGAGACAGGGGGAGGAGGATGAGGGCAGTGAGAGAGAGAGAGTGTGAGAGAGAGAGAGGATGAGGGGGGTGAGAGAGAGAGAGGGCCAGAGAGAGGGGTTTTGGAGAGAGAGAGAGGGTTTGAGAGAACGAGACAGAGTGGGTGAGAGAGAGTAGGATGAGGGGTGAGAGAGAGGGGTGAGAGAGAGGTGTTGAGAGAGAGAGGGGGTTTGAGAGAGCGAGTGAGAGCGGGGGAGAGAGAGACGAGGATGAGGGGGTGAGAGAGGGTGTGAGAGAAAGGGGGTTTAGAGAGAGAAAGGGTTTGAGAGAGCGAGAGAGCGCGGGTGAGAGAGAGAGAGGAGGATGTGTGGGGTGAGAGAGAGGGTGAGAGAGAGGGGGTTTAGAGAGAGAAAGGGTTTGAGAGAGCAAGAGAGAGCGGGTGAGAGAGCGGGAGGAGGATGAGGGGGGTGAGAGAGAGAGGGTGAGAGAGAGGGGTTGAGAGAGAGAGGGGGTTTGAGAGGGCGAGTGAGAGCGGGTGAGAGAGAGACGAGGATGAGGGGTGTGAGAGAAGGTGTGAGAGTAGGTGTTTGAGAGAGCAAGAGAGTGCGGGTGAGAGAGAGGGTAGAGAATGAGGGGGGTGAGAGAGAGAGGGTGAGAGAGAGGGGTTGAGAGAGAGAGGCGGTTTGAGAGAGCGAGAGAGCGGGTGAGAGAGAGAGAGACGAGGATGAGGGGGGTGAGAGAGGGTGTGAGAAAATGTGTTTGAGAGAGCAAGAGAGAGCGGGTGAGAGAGAGGGAGGAGAATGAGAGGGGTGAGAGAGAGAGGGTGAGAGAGAGGGGTTGAGAGAGAGGGGGTTTGAGAGAGCGAGAGAGCGGGTGAGAGTGAGAGAGGTGGAGGAGGGGGGTGAGAGAGAGAGGGTGAGAGAGAGGGGTTATAGAGAGAGACGGGGTTTGAGAGACCGAGAGATAGCGGGTGAGAGAGACAGAGGAGGATGAGAGGGGTGTGAGAGAGAGAGGGTGCGAGAGAGGGGTTTTAGAGAGAGAGGGGGTTTAAGAGAGCGGGTGAGAGAGAGGGAGGCGGATGAGGGGGTTGAAAGAGAGAGAGGGTGAGAGAGACGGGTTGAGAGAGAGGGGATTTGAGAGAGCGAGACAGAGTAGGTGAGAGAGAGAGAGGAGGATGAGAGCGGTGGGAGAGAGAGAGGGTGAGAGAAAGTGGTTGAGAGAGATAGGGGGTGTGAGAGAGCGAGAGAGCGTGTGAGAGAGAGAGGAGGATGAGGGGGGTGAGAAAGAGAAGGTGAGTGTGAGAGAGCGAGAGAGAGCAGGTGAGAGAGAGAGAGGAGGATGAGGGGGTGAGAAGGAGAGGGTGAGAGAGAGGGGTTGAGAGAGCGAGACAGAGCAGGTGAGAGAGAGAGGAGGATGAGGGGGGTGAGAAAGAGAAGGTGAGTGAGAGGGGTTGAGAGAGAGAGGGGGTTTGAGAGAGCAGGTGAGAGAGTGAGCGGAGGATGAGGGGGGTGAGAGAGAGGGGGTGAGAGAGGGTGGTTTTAGTGAGAGAGGGGGTTTGAGACAGCGAGAGAGAGCAGGTGAGAGAGAGTGAGGAGGGTGAGGGGGTGAGAGAGAAAGGGTGAGAGAGAGGGGTTTTAGAGAGAGGGGGTTTGAGAGAGCGAGAGAGCGGGTGAGAGAGAGAGGAGGATGAGGGGGTGAGAAAGAGAGGGTGAGAGAGAGGGTTTGAGAGAGAGAGGGGGTTTGAGAGAGCGAGAGAGCGCGGTTGAGAGAGAGAGGAGGATGAGGGGGGTGAGAGAGAAAGGGTGAGAGATGGCGGTTTTAGAGAGAGGGGGTTTGAGAGAGCGAGAGAAAGCGGGTGAGAGAGAGAGAGGAGGATGAGGGGGGTGAGAGACCGAGGGTGAGAGAGAGGGGTTATGGAGAGAGAGGAGGATGAGGTGGGTGAGAGAGAGTGTTGAGAGAGCGAGAGGATGATGAGGGGGGTGAGAGAGAGGGTGAGAGAGATGGGTTTTAGTGAGTGAGGGGGTTTGATAGAGCGTGAGAGTGCGGGTGTGAGAGAGAGAGGAGGATGAGGGGGGTGAGAGAGAGAGGGTGAGAGAGAGGGGTTTTAGTGAGAGAGGGGGTTTGATAGAGCGTGAGAGTGCGGGTGTGAGAGAGAGAGGAGGATGAGGGGCGTGAGAGAGAGAGAGGGTGAGAGAGAGGGGTTTTAGAGAGAGAGGGGGTTTGAGAGAGAGCAGGTGAGAGAGAGGAGGATGAGGGGCGTGAGAGAGAGAAGGTGAGAGAGATGGGTTGAGAGAGAGGTGGTTTGAGAGAGCGAGAGAGAATGGGTGAGAGAGAGCGAGGAGGATGAGGGGGGTGTGAGAGAGAGAGGGTGAGAGAGAGGGGTTGAGAGAGAGGTGGTTTGAGAGAGTGAGAAAGCGGGTGAGAGAGAGTGAGGAGGATGAGGGGGGGTGAGAGAGAGAGGGTGAGAGCGAGGGGTTTTAGAGAGAGAGGACGTTTGAGAGTACAAGAGAATGGGTGAGAGAGAGGAGGATGAGGGCAGTGAGAGAGAGAGGGTGAGAGAGAGGGGTTTTAGAGAGAGAGGGGTTTGAGAGAGCGAGAGAGTGCTGGTGAGAGGGAGAGAGGAGCATAAGGGGGTGAGAGAGAGAGAGTGAGAGAGAGGGGGTTTAGAGAGAGGGGGGGTTTGAGAGAGCGAGAGAGAGTGGATGAGAGAGAGAGAGGAGGATGAGGGGGTGAGAGAGAGAGGGTGAGAGAGAGGGGTTGAGAGACCGAGGGGGTTTGAGAGAGGGAGAGAGAGCGGGTGAGAGAGAGAGAGTGGAGGATGAGGCGGTGAGAGAGAGAGGGTGAGAAAGAAGGGTTGAGAGAGAGAGGGGGTTTGAGAGAGCGAGTTAGAGCGGGTGAGAGAGACAGACGAGGATGAGAGGGGTGAGAGAGGGTGTGAGCGAAGGTGTTTGAGAGAGCAAGAGAGAGCGGGTGAGAGAGAGGGAGGAGAATGAGGGGGTGAGAGAGAGGGGTTGAGAGAGAGTGGATTTGAGAGAGCGAGAGAGAGCTGGTGAGAGAGAGAGAGGAGGATGAGGAGGGTTAGAGAGAGAGGGTGAGAGAGAGGGGTTTTAGAGAGCGAGGTGGTTTGAGAGAGCGAGAGAGAGCGGGTGAGAGAGAGAGAGGAGGATGAGGGGGTGAGAGAGAGAGGGTGAGAGAGAGGGGTTGAGAGAGAGGGGGTTTGAGGGAGCGAGAGAGAGCGTGTGAGAGAGAGAGGGAGGATGAGGGGGGTGAGAGAGGGAGCGTGAGAGAGAGGGGTTTAGAGAGAGGGGGTTTCAGAGAGCGAGAGAGAGCGGGTGAGAGAGAGAGGAGGAGGAGGAGGGGGTGAGAGAGAGAGTGTGAGAGAGAGGGGTTTTAGAGAGAGAGGGGGTTTGAGAGAGAGCAGGTGAGAGAGAGGAGGATGAGGGGCGTGAGAGAGAGAAGGTGGGAGAGATGGGTTGAGAGAGCGAGGTGGTTTGAGAGAGCGAGAGAGAATGGGTGAGAGAGAGAGAGGAGGATGAGGGGGGGTGAGAGAGAGAGGGTGAGAGCAAGGGGTTGAGAGAGAGGACGTTTGAGAGTACAGGAGAGTGGATGAGAGAGAGAGAGGAGGATGAGGGCGGTGAGAGAGAGGGGTTTTAGAGAGAGAAGGGGTTTGAGATAGCAAGACAGAGCGGGTGAGAGAGTGCGAGGACGATGAGGGGGTGAGAGAGAGAGGTTGAGAGAGAGGGGTTGAGAGAGAGGGGGGGTTTGAGAGAGCGAGTTAGAGCGGGTGAGAGAGAGAGGAGGATGAGGGGGGTGAGAGAGGGTGTGAGAGAAGGTGTTTGAGAGAGCAAGAGAGCGGGTGAGAGAGAGGGAGGAGAATGAGGGGGGAGAGAGAGAGGTTGAGAGAGAGGGGTTGAGAGAGAGAGGGGGTTTGAGAGAGCGAGAGAGAGCGGGTGAGAGAGAGGAGGATGAGGGGGTGAGAGAGAGGTTGAGAGAGAGGGGTTGAGAGAGAGGATGTTTGAGGGAGTGAGAGAGCGGGTGAGAGAGAGATAGGAGGATGAGGGGGTGAGAGAGGGAGGGTGAGAGAGAGGGGTTTAGAGAGAGAGGGGTTTTGAGAGAGCGAGAGAGCGGGTGAGAGAGACAGAGAGAAGAGGATCAGGGGGATGAGAGAGAGGGTGAGAGAGAGGAGTTATAGAGAGAGACGGGGTTTGAGAGAGCGAGAGATGGCGGGTGAGAGAGAGAGAGAGGAGGATGAGACGGGTGTGAGAGAGAGAGGGTGAGAGAGGGGTTTCAGAGAGAGAGAGGGGGTTTGCGGGAGCAAGAGAGAGTGGGTGAGAGAGATAGAGGAGGATGAGGGGGGTGAGATACAGAGGGTGAGAGATAGGGGTTTTAGAGAGAGAGGGGTTTTGAGAGAGCGAGAGAAAGCGGGTGAGAGAGAGGAGGATGAGGGGGGTGAGAGAGAGGGGTTTTAGAGAGAGAGTGGTTTGAGGGAGCGAGAGAGCGCGGGGGGGGAGAGAGAGAGAGGAGGATGAGGGGGGTGAGAGAGAGGGGTTTTAGAGTGAGGGGGTGGTTTGAGAGAGCGAGAGAGAGCGGGTGAGAGAGAGAGAGAGGAGGATGAGGGGGGTGAGAGAGAGTGTTGAGAGAGCGAGAGGACGATGAGTGGGTGAGAGAGAGGGTGTGAGAGAGGGGTTTAGAGAGAGAGGAGGTTTGAGAGAGCGAGAGAGAGCGGGTGAGAGAGAGAGGAGGAGGAGGGGCGTGAGAGAGAGAAGGTGAGAGAGATGGGTTGAGAGAGAGAGGTGGTTTGAGAGAGCGAGAGAGAATGGGTGAGAGAGAGAGAGAGGGGGATGAGGGGGGTGTGAGAGAGAGAGGATGAGAGAGAGGGGTTGAGAGAGAGAGGTGGTTTGAGAGAGTGAGAGAGCGGGTGAGAGAGAGTGAGGAGGATGAGGGGTGGGTGAGAGAGAGAGGGTGAGAGCGAGGGGTTGAGAGAGAGGACGTTTGAGAGTACAAGAGAGTGGGTGAGAGAGAGAGGAGGATGAGGGGGATGAGAGAGAGAGGGTGCGAGAGAGGGGTTGAGAGAGAGGGGATTTGAGAGAGCGAGCGAGCGAGAGAGCGCGGGTGAGACAGGGGGAGGAGGATGAGGGCGGTGAGAGAGAGAGTGTTGGAGAGAGAGAGGATGAGGGGGTGAGAGAAAGAGGGCCAGAGAGAGGGGTTTTGGAGAGAGAGAGGGTTTGAGAGAACGAGAGAGAGTGGGTGAGAGAGTAGGATGAGGGGCGTGAGAGAGAGGTGTTGAGAGAGAGGGGGTTTGAGAGAGCGAGTGAGAGCGAGGGAGAGAGAGACGAGGATGAGGGGGTGAGAGAGGGTGTGAGAGAGAGGGGGTTTAGAGAGAGAAAGGGTTTGAGAGAGCGAGAGAGCGCGGGTGAGAGAGAGAGAGGAGGATGTGTGGGGTGAGAGAGAGGGTGAGAGAGAGGGGTTTTAAAGAGAGAGGGGATTTGAGAGAGCGAGAGAGCGCGGGTGAGAGAGAGAGAGGAGGATGAGGGGGGTGAGAGAGAGAGGGTGAGAGAGAGGGGGTTTAGAGAGAGAAAGTGTTTGGGAGAGCAAGAGAGAGCGGGTGAGAGAGAGAGGAGGAGGATGAGGGGGATGAGAGAGAGAGGGTGCGAGAGAGGGGTTCAGAGAGAGGGGATTTGAGAGAGCTAGAGAGCGCGGGTGAGACAGGGGGAGGAGGATGAGGGCAGTGAGAGAGAGAGAGTGTGAGAGAGAGAGAGGATGAGGGGGGTGAGAGAGAGAGGGCCAGAGAGAGGGGTTTTGGAGAGAGAGAGGGTTTGAGAGAACGAGACAGAGTGGGTGAGAGAGAGTAGGATGAGGGGCGTGAGAGAGGGGTGAGAGAGAGGTGTTGAGAGAGAGAGGGGGTTTGAGAGAGCGAGTGAGAGCGGGGGAGAGAGAGACGAGGATGAGGGGGTGAGAGAGGGTGTGAGAGAAAGGGGGTTTAGAGAGAGAAAGGGTTTGAGAGAGCGAGAGAGCGCGGGTGAGAGAGAGAGAGAGGAGGATGTGTGGGGTGAGAGAGAGGGTGAGAGAGAGGGGGTTTAGAGAGAGAAAGGGTTTGAGAGAGCAAGAGAGAGCGGGTGAGAGAGCGGGAGGAGGATGAGGGGGGGTGAGAGAGAGAGGGTGAGAGAGAGGGGTTGAGAGAGAGAGGGGGTTTGAGAGAGCGAGTGAGAGCGGGTGAGAGAGAGACGAGGATGAGGGGTGTGAGAGAGGGTGTGAGAGTAGGTGTTTGAGAGAGCAAGAGAGAGCGGGTGAGAGAGAGGGTAGAGAATGAGGGGGGTGAGAGAGAGAGGGTGAGAGAGATGGGTTGAGAGAGAGAGGCGGTTTGAGAGAGCGAGAGAGCGGGTGAGAGAGAGAGAGACGAGGATGAGGGGGGTGAGAGAGGGTATGAGAAAATGTGTTTGAGAGAGCAAGAGAGAGCGGGTGAGAGAGAGGGAGGAGAATGAGAGGGGTGAGAGAGAGAGGGTGAGAGAGAGGGGTTATAGAGAGAGACGGGGTTTGAGAGACCGAGAGATAGCGGGTGAGAGAGACAGAGGAGGATGAGAGGGGTGTGAGAGAGAGAGGGTGCGAGAGAGGGGTTTTAGAGAGAGAGGGGGTTTGAGAGAGTGAGAGAGCACGGGTGAGAGAGAGAGAGGAGGGTGAGGAGGGGTGAGAGAGAGAGGGTGAGAGAGGGGGTTTTAGAGAGAGAGGGTGTTTGAGAGAACGAGGGAGAGCTGGTGAGAGAGAGAGAGGAGGATGAGGGGGGTGGGAGGGAGAGGGTGAGAGAGAGGGGTTGAGAGAGAGAGGGGGTTTAAGAGAGCGAGAGAGAGCGGGTGAGAGAGAGAGGAGGAGGATGAGGGGGTGAGAGAGATAGAGGGTGAGAGAGAGGGGTTTTAGAGGGGGTGTTTGAGGGATCGAGAGAGTGTGTGAGAGAGAGAGGAGGATGAGGGGGGTGAGAGAGAGAGGTTGAGAGAGGGGTTTTAGAGAGAGAGGGGTTTGAGAGAGCGAGAGAGAGCGGTTGAGGGAGAGAGAGGAGGATGAGGGGGGTGAGAGAGCGAGGGTGAGAGAGAGGGTTGAGAGAGAGATGGGGTTTGAGAGAGCGAGAGATCGCGGGTGAGAGAGAGAGGGGGATGAGGGGGTTGTGAGAGAGAGGGGTTGAGAGAGAGGGCTTTTAGATAGAGAGGGGGTTTGAGAGTGCGAGAGAGCGCGGGCGAGAGAGAGAGAGGAGGATGAGGGGGGTGAGAGAGAGAGGGTTAGAGAGAGGGGTTTTTGGTGAGAGAGGGGGTTAGATAGATCGTGAGAGTGCGGGTGAGAGAGAGAGAGGAGGATGAGGGGGTGAGAGAGAGGGTGAGAGAGAGGGGTTTTGAGAGAGTGAGAGAGCGCGGGTGAGAGAGAGAGAGGAGGATGAGGGGGGTGAGAGAGAGAGAGGGTGAGAGAGACGGGGTTTAGAGAGAGAAAGGGTTTGAGAGAGCAAGAGAGAGCGGGTGAGAGCGCGGGAGGAGGATGAGGGGGGTGAGAGAGAGAGGGTGAGAGAGGGGTTGAGAGAGAGAGGGGGTTTGAGAGAGCGAGTGAGAGCGGGTGAGAGAGAGACGAGGATGAGGGCGGTGAGAGAGGGTGTGAGAATAGGTGTTTGAGAGAGCAAGAGACAGCGGGTGAGAGAGAGGGAGGAGAATGAGGGGGGTGAGAGAGAGAGGGTGAGAGAGAGGGGTTGAGAGAGAGAGGCGGTTTGAGAGAGCGAGAGAGCGGGTGAGAGAGAAAGAGAGACGAGGATGAGGGGTGTGAGAGAGCGAGGGTGAGAGAGAGGGGTTTTAGAGAGAGGGGTTTGAGAGAGCGAGAGAGCGCGGGTGAGGGAGAGAGAGGAGGATGGGGGGGTGAGAGAGAGGGTTGAGAGAGAGATGGGGTTTGAGAGAGCGAGAGATCGCGGGTGAGAGAGAGAGAGGAGGATGAGGGGATTGTGAGAGAGGGGGGTTGAGAGAGAGAGAGAGGAGGATGAGGGGGGTGAGAGAGAGAGGGTGAGAGAGAGGGGTTTTAGTGAGAGAGGGGGTTTGATAGATCGTGAGAGTGCGGGTGAGAGAGAGAGAGGAGGATGAGGGGGGTGAGAGAGAGGGATTTTAGAGAGAGGGGTTTTCAGAGATCGAGAGAGAGAGGGTGAGAGAGAGAGGAGGATGAGGGGGGTGAGAGAGAGCGGTTTTAGTGAGAGAGGGGGTTTGATAGATCGTGAGAGTGCGGGTCAGAGAGAGAGAGAGGAGGATGAGGTGGGTGAGAGAGAGAGAGTGAGAGAGAGGGGTTTTAGAGAGAGGGGGTTTGAAAGAGCGAGAGAGCGGGTGAGAGAGAGAGAGAGGAGGATGAGGAGGGTGAGAGCGATTGTGTGAGAGAGCGAGAGGATGATGAGGGGGGTGAGAGAGAAGGTGAGAGAGAGGGGTTTTAGTGAGAGAGGGGTTTGATAGAGCGAGAGAGAGCGGGTGAGAGAGAGAGGAGGATGAGGGGGGTGAGAGAGAGAGTGTGAGATAGAGGGGTTTTAGAGAGAGGGGGTTTGAGAGAGCGAGAGAGAGCAGGTGAGAGAGAGGAGGATGAAGGGTGTGAGAGAGATAGAGTGAGAGAGAGGGGTTTGAGAGAGCGAGAGAGAGCGGGTGAGAGAGAGAGAGAGGAGGATGATGGTGTGAGCGAGAGAGGGTGAGGGAGAGGGGTTTTAGAGAGAGAGGGGGCTTGAGAGAGCGGGTGAGATAGAGGAGGATGAGGGGCGTGAGAGAGAGGGTGAGAGAGAGTGGTTGAGAGAGAGAGGGGGTTTGAGAGAGCGAGAGAGCGCGGGTGAGATAGAGAGAGGAGGATGGGGGGTGAGAGAGAGAGGGTGAGAGAGAAGGGTTGAGAGAGAGAGGGTGTTTGAGAGAGCGAGAGAGAGCGGCTGTGAGAGAGAGAGGAGTAGGAGGGTGGTGAGAGAGAGAGGGTGAGAGAGAGGGGTTGCGAGAGAGAGGGGGTTTGAGAGAGCGAGTAAGAGCGGATGAGAGAGAGAGGAGGATGAGGGGAGTGAGAAAGAGAAAGTGAGAGAGGGGTTTTGGAGACAGAGAGGGGGTGAGAAGGAGGGAGAGGGGATGAGAACGAGACAGTGAGAGAGAGGGGGTTATGAGAGAGGGGTGAGGGAGAGCGGGTGAGAGTGAGAGGGGGTTAAAGCGAGCCGGGTGAGAAGGACGTAGAGGGGATTAGAAAGAGACAGAAAGAGGGGTGGGAGAGAGGGAGGGTGTGTGTGAGTGTATGTGAGAGAGAGAGTGAAAGAGGAAGGTGAGAGAGAGGGGAATAAGAATAAGAGAGATTGGGGTGCGAGAGAGAGAGAGGGGTGACAGAGAGAGAGGGTGAGAGGGTGAGAGAGGGAGTGAGGTGAGGGAGAGTGAGGGGGTTGAGAGATGGGGGTTGTGAGATGGGATTGAGAGAGGGGTATGAGAGAGAGGTGGTGAGACAGATGGGCTGAGACAGATGGGGTGAGAGAGGGGGTGCGAGAGAAAGCGGGTGAGACAGAGAGGCGGTGAGAGAGATAGGGGGTGAGAGAGAGGGGGTGAGAGAGGGGAAGTGAGAGAGGGGTTTGGGAGAGAGAGGGGAGAGAGAGGGGTGAGTGGGGTGTTGAGAGAGAGGGGCAGTGAGAGAGAGTGGGTGGAAAGAGGGAGTGATAAAGGGAGGGGGTGAGAGAGCGGGGTGAGAGAGGGGTGAGAGAGAGAGAGGGGTGAGAGAAAGGGGAGTGTGGGGGGTGGGGTGAGAGAGAGAGGGGCGCTGAGAGAGAGGGGCGGTGAGAGAGCGGGGTGAGAGAAAGGGGTGAGAGAGAGTGAGAGTGGCGGTGAGAGAGAGGGGATGAGAGAGAGGGAGAGAGGTGGGTGAGAGAAAGGGGAGTGTGAGAGGGGGTTGAGAGAGAGGGACGGTGAGAGAGAGTGGGGTGAGAGAGAGAGGTGTGAGAGAGAGAAGGGTGAGAGAGAGAGTGAGAGAGACTGGGGCTGAGAGAGAGGGGATGAGAGAGAGAGGGGGGTGAAAGAAAGTGGAGTGAGAGAGAGGGGCGGTGAGAGAGCGGGGTGAGAGAGAGAAGGGTGAGAGAGAAAAGGGTGAGATAGAGAGTGAGAGAGAGTGGGGCTGAGAGAGAGAGGGAAAATGAACGAGACGGGGTGGGAGGGGGTGGGAGAGAGAGGGGGAGAGGGGGAGAGAGGGGGCGTGAGAGAGAGGGGAGAGAGACAGACAGAGGGGTAAAAGAGAGATGGAGTGAGAAAGAGAGCGGGTGAGAGAGAGAGAGAGAGAGGGGTGAGAGAGAGAGAGGGGGAGAGAGAGTGACGGGTTGAGAGAGAGAAGAGAGTGAGGGAGAGGAGTGAGAGAGAGGGGTTGAGAGAGAGGGATCGAGAGAGAGGGGGATGAGAGAGAGGGGGAAGAGAGAGAGGGATGAGAGAGGGGGGGTTGAGAGAGACGGTGTGAGAGAGAATGGGGTTCGAGAGAGACAGGGTGGGAGAGCGATGGGGATGGGAGAGAGAGGGGTGAGAGAGAGAGAAGGATGAGAGAGAGAGAGGGTGAGAGAGAGTGGGTGGGAGAGAGGGGTGAGAGAGAGTGGGTGGGAGAGAGAGAGGGGTGGGAGAGAGAGTAGGGTGGGAGAGACAGCGGGTGAGTGAGAGAGAGGGTGTGAGAGAGAGGGCGATGAGAGGGGCGTGAGAGAGAAAAGGGGAGAGACAAACGGGGTGTGAGAGTGGGTCAAAGGAAGAGTGGAGGTGAGATAGAGAGGGGCTGGGAGAGAGGGCGTGGGAGAGAGAAGGGTTGAAAGAGAGAGACGGTGTGAGTGAGATGGGGTGAGGGAGAGAGAGACACTGAGTGGGAGAGAGGGAGGGAGTGAGAGAGACAAGGGTAAGAGAGAGAGGAGGTTTGAGAGCGAGAGAGAATGTGGGTGAGGGGTTCAGAGGGGAGTGAGAAAGGGGGTTGAGAGAGAGAAGGGGGTGAGATAGTGATGCTGAGAAAGAGAGAGGGGTGAGAGTGAAAGAGAGAGGAATGAGAGAAAGGGGGTAAGAGAGAGATAGTTTGAGAGAGCGAGAGAGCAGGTGAGAGAGAGAGGGGATGAGAGGTGTGTGAAAGAGGGGTGAGATGAGAGGGTGAGGGAGAGAGAAGGGGGTGAGAGAGAGGGGGTGTGAGAGAGAGTTGGGTGAGAGAGAGGTGGTTGAGAGAGAAAGGGGGTGAGAGAGAAAGGTGGGTGTGAGAGAGAGGGGGTGTGAGAAACAGAGAGAGAGAGTGAGAGGTTAAGAGGGTGAGAGAGAGAGGGTGTGAGAGAGGGGTGAGATGAGAGAGAGAGCATGGTGTGAGAGAGAAAGGGGGCTGAGAGAAAGGGGGCTGAGAGAGAGGGGGTGAGGGAGAGAGAGGTGAGAGAGTGAACGGGCTGAGAGAGAAAAGGGGGCTGAGAGAGGGGGTAGGGAGAGAGGGGGTGAGAGAGAGCGGGGTTAGAGAGCGAGTGGGCTGAGAGAGAAAGGGGGCTGAGAGAGGGGGGTAGGGAGAGAGGGGGGTGAGAGAGAGGGGGTTAAGAGAGGGGTGATGAGAGAGAGAGATAGGTTAGAGAGAGGGAGGTGGGAGAGAGAGAGGGGTGAGAGAGGGGGGGGTTTGAGAGAGAGAGGGGTGGGGATGAGAGAGATAGATAGGTTAGAGAGAGGGAGGTGGGAGAGAGAGAGGGGTGAGAGAGAGGGGTGAGAGAGTGAGGGGGTTTGAGAGAGGGGTGAGATGAGAGAGAGAGCATGGTGTGAGAGAGAAAGGGGGCTGAGAGAAAGGAGGCTGAGAGAGAGGGGGTGAGGGAGAGAGGGGTGAGAGAGTGAACGGGCTGAGAGAGAAAAGAGGCTGAGAGAGGGGGGTAGGGAGAGAGGGGGTGAGAGCGCGAGGGGCGAGAGACAGGGGTTGAGAGAGAGAGGGGGTGAGAGGGAGAGGGTGAGAGAGAGAAGCGGTGTGAGAGAGAGGAGCGGTGTGAGAGAGAGGGGTAAGAGAGAGGGATAAGAGAGAGATGGGGGTGAGAGAGAGAGTGGTAAGAGAGAGAGGAGTGAGAGACAAAGGATGAGAGAGAGGTGTGTGAGAGGGAAGGGAGAGTGAGAGAGAGGGAGTGAGAGAGAAGGGGTGAGAGAGAAGGGGTGAGAGAGAGGGGTAAGAGAGAGGGATAAGAGAGAGATGGGGGTGAGAGAGAGAGTGGTAAGAGAGAGAGGAGTGAGAGACAAAGGATGAGAGAGAGGTGTGTGAGAGGGAAGGGAGAGTGAGAGAGAGGGGCTGAAGGAGTGGGAGTGAGAGAGAAGGGGTGAGAGAGAAGGGGTGAGAGAGAAGGGGTGAGAGAGAGAGAGGTGAGAGAGAGAGGGGTAAGAAATGGACGGGTAGGAGAGAGAGAGGGTGAGAGAGGATGTGAGAGAGAGGGTGAGAGAGAGATGTGAGAGAGAGAGAGGGCTAAGAGAGAGAGCCGTAGGAGTGAGAGAGGGCGAGAGAGAGGGGGATGTGAGAGAGAGGGGGAGAGAGAGAAGGGTGAGAGAGAGAGAGGGGTGAGTGAGAGAGAGAGGGGTGAGTTAGAGAGCTTGTGTGAGAGAAATCGGGGTGGAAGAGAGAGCGGGTGTGAAAGAGAGAGGGGGTGAGAGAGAGACAGGCTGAGAGAGAGAGGGTGAAAGAGAGGGGTGAGAGAGAAGGGGTGAGAGAGAGGGGATGAGAGAGAGGGGATGAGAGAGAGGGGTTGAGAGGGAGGGAAGGGTGAGGGAGAGAGGGGTGAGGGAGAGAGAGAGGGTGTGAGAGAGAGATCGGGGTGGGAGAGAGAGTGGGTGAGAAAGAGACGGGGTGAGAGAGAGACAGGCTGAGTTAGAGAGACAAAGATGAGAGATAGAGGGTGAGAGAGAGAGGGTGAGAGGGAGGTAAGAGAGAGAGAGAGGGTGAAAGAGAGAGAGGGGCTGAGAGAGACAGGGCCTGAGAGAGAGGGGGTGAGATAGAGATAGGGGAAAGAGAGAGAGAGGGGTGGGAGAGAGAGAGGGTGAGAAGGAGATGCATGTGAGAAGGTGTGTGAGAGAGATCAGTGTGGGAGAGACTGGGGAGAGAGGGAGGGGGCTGAGAGAGGGGGGTGAGAGAGAGGGGTGAGAGAGAGAGGGGGGTGAGAGAGAGGGGTGTGAGAGAGAGACGGTGAGAGAGAGAGGGGTGTGAGAGAGGGGGTGTGAAAGAGAGGGGGTGTGAGAGAGAGAGAGGGGTGAGAGAGAGGGGTGAGAGAGAGAGTGGTGAGAGAGAGAGGGGTGAGAGAGAGAGGGGTGAGAGAGAGTGGTGAGAGAGGGGGGGTGAGAGAGAGATCGGAGTGGAAGGGAGAGCGGGCGAGGAAGAGAGAGGGGTGAGAGAGAGACAGGCAGAGAAAAAGAGGGTGAGAGAGAAGTTGAGAGAGAGGCGTGAGAGAGAGGGGGTAAGAGAGAGGGGGAAAGAGGGATAAGGGTGAGAGGGTGAGACAGAAAGGGAGGATGAGAAAGATTGGGTTGGGGGAGAGAGCGGGTGAGAAAGAGAAAGGGGGTGAGTGACAGTGGGGCAGAGAGGGGAGAGAGAGGGCGGGAGAGAGAGAGAGGAGTTGAGAGAGAAGGGGTGAGAGAGAGAGAGGGAGTGAGAAAGAGAGAGTGAGTGAAAAAGATAGAGCGTGTAAGTGAGAAAGAGAGAGAGTGAGTGCAAAGAGAGAGCAGGTGAGAGAGATGGGGTGTAACAGAGAGGGGGTGAGAGAGAGGGGGTGGGAGAGGGGGATGAGAGAGAGAGGTACGAGAGAGTGAGAGGGGTGAGACAGAGGGGTGTGACAGAGAGAGGGGTGTAAGAGAGAGGGGTGAGAGAGAGTGTGGTAAGAGAGAGAGGAGTGAGAGACAGAGGATGAGAGAGAGGTGTGTGAGAGGGAAGGGAGAGTGAGAGAGGGAGTGAGAGAGAAGGGGTGAGAGAGAAGGGGTGGGAGAGAGAGGGTGTGAGAGAGAGGTGAGAGAGAGGGGGTAAGAAATGGACGGGTAGGAGACAGAGAGGATGTGAGAGAGAGGGGGTGAGAGAGAAAGAGGGGTGAGTGAGAGAGAGGGGTGAGTTAGAGAGCTTGTGTGAGAGAAATCGGGGTGGAAGAGAGAGCGGGTGTGAAAGAGAGAGGGGGTGAGAGAGAGACAGGCTGAGAGAGAGAGAGAGGGTGAAAGCGAGGAGTGAGAGAGAAGGGGTGAGAGAGAGGGGATGAGAGAGAGGAGGTGAGAAAGAGGGGGTGAGAGAGAGGAGGTGAGAAAGAGGGGGTGAGAGAGAGGGGGTGAGAGAGGGGGTGAGAGAGAGGGTTAAGAGAGAGGGAGAGAGAGAGAGAGACGGGCGAGAGAGAGAGGGTGAAAGGGAGAGAAGGGTGAGGGAGAGAGAGGGATGAGGGAGAGAGAGGGTGTGAGACAGAGATCGGGGTGGAAGAGAGAGTGGGTGAGAAAGAGACGGGGGTGAGAGAGACAGGCTGAGTTAGAGAGACAAAGATGAGAGACAGAGGGTGAGAGAGAGAGGGAGGTAAGAGAGAGAGGGGTGAAAGAGAGAGAGGGGCTGAGAGAGAGGGGGTGAGATAGAGATAGGGGAATGAGAGAGAGAGAGGGGTGGGAGAGAGAGAGGGTGAGAGAGAGAAGCATGTGAGAGAAGGTGTGTGAGAGATCAGGGTGGGAGAGACTGGGGAGAGAGGGAGGGGGCTGAGAGAGAGAGGGTGGAGAGAGGGGGGTGAGAGAGAGGGGTGAGAGAGAGGTGGATGTGAGAGAGAGGGGTGAGAGAGAGGGGGGTGTGAGAGAGAGGGGCTGTGAGAGAGAGGGGTGTGAGAGAGGGGGTGTGAGAGAGAGGGGGTGAGAGAGAGAGGGGTGAGAGAGGGGTGTGAGAGAGAGGGGTGTGATAGAGAGGGGGTGTGAGAGAGGGGGTGTGAGAGAGAGAGGGGTGAGAGAGAGAGTGGGTGTGAGAGAGGGGGTGTGAGAGAGAGGGGGTGAGAGAGAGAGGGGTGAGAGAGGGGTGTGAGAGAGAGGGGTGTGATAGAGAGGGGGTGTGAGAGAGGGGGTGTGAGAGAGAGAGGGGTGAGAGAGAGAGTGGGTGTGAGAGAGAGGGGTGAGAGAGAGATGGATGTGAGAGAGAGGGGTGTGAGAGAGAGGGGTGTGATAGAGAGGGGGTGTGAGAGAGGGGGTGTGAGAGAGAGAGGGGTGAGAGAGAGAGTGGGTGTGAGAGAGGGGGTGTGAGAGAGAGGGGGTGAGAGAGAGAGGGGTGAGAGAGGGGTGTGAGAGAGAGGGGTGTGATAGAGAGGGGGTGTGAGAGAGGGGGTGTGAGAGAGAGAGGGGTGAGAGAGAGAGTGGGTGTGAGAGAGAGGGGTGAGAGAGAGGTGGATGTGAGAGAGAGGGGTGAGAGAGAGGGGGGTGTGAGAGAGAGGGGCTGTGAGAGAGAGGGGTGTGAGAGAGGGGGTGTGAGAGAGAGGGGGTGAGAGAGAGGGGTGAGAGAGGGGTGTGAGAGAGAGGGGTGTGATAGAGAGGGGGTGTGAGAGAGGGGGTGTGAGAGAGAGAGGGGTGAGAGAGAGAGTGGGTGTGAGAGAGAGGGGTGAGAGAGAGAGGGGTGAGAGAGAGAGTGGTGAGAGAGAGTGGTGAGAGAGAGTGGTGAGAGAGAGGGGGTGTGAGAGATCAGAGTGGAAGGGAGAGGGGGTGAGGAAGAGAGAGGGTGTGAGAGAGAGACAGGCAGAGAAAGAGAGGGTGAGAGAGAGAAGGTGAGAGAGAGGTGTGAGAGGGGGGTGGGATAAGAGAGAGTGGGGGAAAGAGGGATAAGGGTGAGAGGGTGAGACAGAGAGGGAGGATGAGAAAGATTGGGGTGGGGAGAGAGCGGGTGAGAAAGAGAAAGGGGGTGAGTGACAGTGGGAGAGAGGGGAGAGAGAGGGCGGGAGAGAGAGAGGAGTTGAGAGAGAAGGGGTGAGAGAGAGAGGGGGTGACAAAGAGAGAGAGTGAGTGAAAAAGATAGAGACTGTAAGTGAGAAAGAGAGAGAGTGAGTGACAAAGAGAGAGCAGGTGAGAGAGATGGGGTGTAACAGAGAGGGGGTGAGAGAGAGGTGTTGGGAGAGGGGGAAGAGAGAGAGAGGTGTGAGAGAGTGAGAGGGGTGAGAGAGAGGGGTGTGACAGAGAGAGGGGTGTAAGAGAGAGAGGGGTGAGAGAGAGGGGTGAGAGAGAGAGGGGAGTGAGAGAGAAAGGGTGAGAGAGAGGGGGTGAGAGAGGGGGTGTGTGACAGAGAGAGGGGTGTAAGAGAGAGGGGGGATGAGAGAGAGAGGTGTGAGAGAGTGAGAGGGGTGAGAGAGAGGGGTGTGACAGAGAGAGGGGTGTAAGAGAGAGAGGGGTGAGAGAGAGAGGGGAGTGAGAGAGAAGGGGTGAGAGAGGGGGGTTGAGAGAGAGGGGGTGTGACAGAGAGAGGGGTGTAAGAGAGAGGGGGGATGAGAGAGAGAGGGCCTGAGAGAGGGGGTGAGAGAGAATGGGTGAGATAGGGAGAGGGATGTGAGAGAGAGCGGGGGTTGAGAGACAGGGTGAGAGAGAGGTGTGTAAGAGAGAGGGGTAAGAGAGACAGGGGTGAGAGAGAGAGGGGTTGAGAGAGACAGTGGGTTGAGAGAGAGGTGTGTGAGAGAGAGGGGGTTGTGAGAGAGAGGGGCTGAAAGAGAGGGTGGGAGAAAAGGAGTGAGAGACAGAGGGTGAGAGACAGAGGTGAGAGACAGAGAGAGGTGTAAGAGAGAGGGGTAGGAGAGAGAGAGGTGTGAGAGGGAGGGGTAATGAGAGAGAGGGTTGAGAGAGAAAGGGTGAGAAAGAGGGGTGAGAGAGTGGCGGGGTGTGAGAGAGAGACAGGCAGAGAAAGAGAGGGTGAGAGTGAGAAGGTAAGAGAGAGTCGTGAGAGAGGGGGTAAGAGAGAGAGAGGGGAAAGAGAGAGAAGGCTGAGAGAGTGAGAGAGAGAGAGGGGATGGGAAAGATCGGGGTGAGAAAGAGAAAGGGGGTGAGTGAGAGTGGGGGAGAGAAAGGGGGAGAGAGTGGGGGAGAGAGAGGGTGTGAGAGTGGGGGAGAGAAAGGGGGAGAGAATGGGGGAGAGAGTGGGGGAGAGAGAGGGGGTGAGAGTGGGGGAGAGAAAGGGGTAAGACAGAGAGGGGGTGAAAGAAAGAGGGGTAAGAGAGAATGAGAGTGGTGAGAGTGGGAGGGGTGAGAGAGAATGAGAGTGGTGAGAGTGGGAGGGGTGAGAGAGTGAGAGGGCTAAGAAAGAGAGGGTGTGAGAGTGAGGGGGTGAGAGAGAGGGGAGAGAGGGAGGGGATGACAGATAGAGCGGGGTGAGGGAGAGAGGGGGTGAGAGAGAGAGAAGGGTGCGAGAAGGAGGGGTGTGAGAGTGAGGGGGTGAGAGAGGGGGTGTGTGAGAAAGAGGGGTGAAAGAGAGGGGTGTGTGACAGAGAGGGGATGAGGGGGGGTGAGAGGGAGTAGAGAGAGAGGGGTGAGAGAGAGGGGGTAAGGGGGAGGGGTGTGTGAGGGAGAGGGGTGTGTGTGAGAGAGAGGGGTGTGTGAGAGAGAGAGGGGTGTGAGAGAGAGGGGTGTGTGAGAGAGAGGGGTGAGAGAGAGAGGGGACCTGAAAGAGAGGGTATGAGAGACAAGGGGGTGAGAGAGAAAGGGTGAGAGATAGAGGGGTGAGAGAGTGAGAGGGGCTGGAAGAGATAGCCTGAGAGAGGGGGATGAGAGAGGCAGTGAGAGAGAAGTGGTGAGAGAGAGAGTGTGTGAGAGAGAGGGGGGTAAGAGAGAGGGGTGAGAGAGAGAGGGTTAAGAGGGAGAGGGGTTAGTGAGAGAGAGGGGTTAGAGAGAGAGAGGGTGAGAGAGAGAGAAAGGTGTGAGAGAGAGAAGGGGGTGAGAGAGAGGGTGAGAGACAGAGGTGTGTGAGAGAGACAGAGGGTTGAGAGAGAGGTCTGTGAGAGGGGGTGTGAGAGAGAGAAGGGCTGAAAGAGAGAGAGACGTGTGAGAGAGAGGAGGTGAGAGGGAGAGGTAAGAGAGAGAGAGAGAGGGGTGAAAGACAGTGAGAGGGTGAGAGAGAGAGGGTCTGAGAGAGAGAGGGGTTGAGATAGAGAGAGGTGTAAGAGAGAGAGGCGTGAGCGAGAAGGTGAGTGAGAGAGATCAGGTTGGGAGAGACTGGGTAGAGCAAGAGGGTTCTGAGAGAGAGAGAGTGGTGTGTGTGAGAGAGAAAGAGGTAAGAGAGAGAGGGGTGAGAGAGAGAGGGGTGAGAGAGAGCGTGTGTGAGAGAGATCGGAGTGGAAGAGAGCAGGTGAGAAAGAGAGAGGGGATGAGAGAGAGACAGGCAGAGAAAGAATAGGTGAGAGAGAGAAGGTGAGAGAGAGGCATGAGAGAGGGGGGTAAGAGAGTGAGAGGGCTAAGAAAGAGAGGGTGTGGGAGAGTGAGAGAGGGGAGAGAGAGAGAGGGGAGACAGATAGAGCGAGGTGAGGGAGAGAGGGGTGAGAGAGAGAGGGGTGAGAGAGAGGGGGTAAGAGAGAGGGCGTGAGAGAGAGAGGGGTGTGAGAGTGAGGGTGGTGAGAGAGAGGGGGTGTGAGAAAGAGGGGTGAAAGAGAGGGTGTGAGAGAGAGGGGGTGAGAAAGAGGGGGTGAGAGAGCGGTGAGAGGGGGCGGTGAGAGAGGGTATGAGAGAGAGAGGGATGAGAGAGAAAGATGTGAGAGTGAGAGAGGGGTGAGAGAGAGGGAGGTGTGAGAGAGAGAGGGGGTGTAAGAGAGAGGGGGTGAGAGAGAGGTGTGAGAGAGAGGGCCTGAGAGAGGGAGTGAGAGAGAATGAGTGAGAGAGAGAGAGAGGGTGAGAGAGAGAGGAGGGTGAGAGAGAGAGGGGTGAGAGAGAGAGGGTGAGAGAGAGAGGGGTGAGAGAGTGAGAGGGGCTGAAAGAGAGGGCCTGAGAGAGGGGTGAGAGAGAGGGGTGAGAGAGAAGGGGTGAGAGAGAGGTATGAGAGAGCGAGGGTGTGAGTGAGAGGGGGGTGATAGAAAGGGTGTGAGAGAGAGGTGTGTGAGAGAGAGAGGGGTAAGAGAGAGAGGGTGTGTGATAGAGAGAGAGGTGAGAGAGAAAGGGTGAGAGAGAGAGAGAAGGGTGTGTGAGAGAGGGGGGGCTGAAAGAGAAGGCCTGAGAGAGAGGGGGTGAGAGAGAGGGTTGAGAGAGAGGGTGAGAGAGAGAGAGAGAGAGAGAGAGAGGAGTGTGAGAGCGACAGAGGGTTGAGAGAGAGGTGTGTGGGGGAGGTGAGGTGAGAGAGCAATGGGCTGAAAGAGTGGGCTTGAGAGAGAGGGGCTGAAGAGAGTGAGAGAGAGTGGGATGAGAGAGCGAGAAAGGGGTGAAAGTGAGAGACGGGTGAGAGAGAGAGAAGCGGTGTGAGAGAGAGGGGTAAGAGAGTTTGAGGGTGTGAGAGAGAGGGTGTGAGAGAGGAGGTGAGAGAGAGGTGTGAGAGAGAGTGGGATTAGAGAGAAAGGGATGAGAGAGAGAAGAGCTGAGAGAGAGGGGCTGTGAAAGAGAGGGTGAGAGAGAAGGCGTGAGAGAGAGAGAGGTGTGTAAGAGAGAGAGATGGGTAAGAGCGAGAGACTGAGAGAGAGAGGAATGAAAGAGAGAGGGGTGAGAGAGAGAGGGGGGTGAGGGAGAGAGAGGGGTGGAAGGGAGAGCGGGTGAGAAAGAGAAAGGGGGTGACAGAGAGACAGGCTGAGAGAGACAGGGGGTGAGAGTGGGGTGAGACAGAGCGGTGAAACAGAGCGAGAGGGGTGAAACAGAGAGAGAGGGGTGACAGAGAGAGGGCCTGAGAGAGGGGGGTGCGATAGAGGGGCTAACAGAGTAGGGGTGAGAGAGAGAGAGGGTGAGAGAGAGAGAGGTGTGGGAGAGAGGGTTAAGAGAGAGAGGGTTGAGAGAGGGGGGTTGAGAGAGAGAGTGGTGGAAGAGAGAGCGGGTGAGAAAGAGACGGGCTGACAGAGAGACAGGATGAGAGAGTGAAGGGGTGAGAGAGAGAGATGGTGAGAGAGAGTGTGTGAGAGAGATCAGGGTGGGAAAGACTGGAGTGACTAGGTTGGCTGAGAGAGAGAGGACTGAGAGAGAAGGGGTGACAGAGGGGTTGAGAGAGAGGGTGAGAGAGAGGGGTAAGAGAGAGGGGTGAGAGAGAGAGAATGAGAGAGATGTGTGTGAGAGAGAGGGGTGAGAGAGAGAGGGATCAGAGAGAGAGGGATGAGAGAGAGCGAGGGGTGAGAGAGAGAGGGACTGTGAGAGAGATCAGGGTGGGAGAGACTAGGGAGAGAGAGAGGGGCTGAGAGAGAGATGGGCTGCCAAAGAGAGGGAGAGAGAAGGCGTGAGAGAGAGAGGCTGAGAGAGAGAGAGGTGTGAGAGAAGAAGAGACGGGTTAGAGAGATAAGGTTGAGAGAGGGGGTGACAGATAGAGGGGTGAAAGAGAGCCAGGAGTGAGGGAGCGAGGGGGTGTGAGAGAGATAAGGGGTGAGAGAGAGAGACAGCCTGACAGAGAGAGAGGGTGAGAGAGAGAAGCGGTGTGAGAGAGAGGGGAAAGAGAGAGGGTGAGAGAGAGAGAAGGGTGTGACACAAAGAGAGGTTGAGAGAGAGGGTGCAAGAGAGAGAGAGAGGGCCTGAGATAGAGGGCGTGAGAGAGAGTAGGTGAGGGAGAAGGGGTGAGAGAGAAAGGGGTGAGAGAGAGGGTGAGAGAGAGAGGGGGGAGTGAGAGAAAGGGGGTTGAGAGAGGGAGGTGTGTGAGAGAGAGGGGTGAGAGAGAGGGGGGCTGAAAGAGATGGCCTGAGAGAGAGGGTGTGAAAGAAAGTAGGAGAGAGAGAAGGGGTGAGAGAGAAAGGGGTGAGAGAGAGGGTGTGAGAGAAAGAGAGGGGTGTGAGAGAGGGGGGTGAGAGAGAGAGGGGGGCTGAAAGCTAGGGCCTGAGAGAGAGGGGGTGAGAGAGGGTGCAAGAGAGATGGGGTGAGAGAGAGAGAGGGTGAGAGAGAGGTGAGAGAGAGAGAGGGGTGAGAGAGAGAGGGGTGTGTGTGTGAGAGAGAGAAGTGGTGTGAGAGCGAAGCGCTGAGGGAGAGTGAGAGAGACGTTTGAGAAGAGAGAGGGGTAAGAGAGAGAGGGTGAGAGAGAGAGACAGGTGAGAGTGAGAGAGGGCTGAGAGAGAGAAGCGGTGTGAGAGAGAAGCGCTGAGGGAGAGAAAGAGAGAGAGGTGTGAGAAGAGAGAGGGGTAAGAGAGAGAGGGGGTATGTGTGAGAGAGAAGGGGTAAGAGAGAGAGGGTGAGAGAGAGAGGGGTGAGAGTGAGAGAGGGCTGAGAGAGAGAGTAGCGGTGTGAGAGAGAAGCGCTGAGGGAGAGAGAGATAGAGAGGGGTGAGATAGAGAGAGGAGTGATAGATAGAGAGGACCACATCGGCTGTGTCCCGAACTGCACTCACCATGATATATCTCGGGATACCGGTGGTTAGGATTGTAAGCTGTAACAGATGGGTACGATCATGGTGAATAATACCTGGACACACCCCCAGGGGCTGGAAGGTAGATGGAACTCCCCGGGCGATCACCTTAGTTTCATTCATTTGCAGCGTTTGAGTGTTCCTGGCTGGGCCCAGTATTGATGGCCTGTCCGTAGCTGCACGGGAGCTGGTTTTGGTGGTGAGCTGCCTCCTTGAACTGTTGCAGGTGGTGGACCCACAATGCCCTTCGGGAGGGAATTCCTGGAGTTTGAGCCAGCAGGTCTCATTCCCTTGCATTTATTCTGCTCACTGGATGTTGGCTATGCATCCCAATTCTGTATGGATTCTCTAAACGGAATATATTTTGTCGAAACAGTAAGGAGTGCCACAGTCGCTCAGTGGTGAGCACTGTTACCTCACAGCGCCAGAGTGGGTTTGATTCCACTCCTGAGCGACTGTCTGTGTGGTGTTTGTACATTCTCCCTGCATCTGCATGGGTTTTCTCCCACTGTTCAATGGTGCACATTTTTGACAGATTGCCCATAGTGTCGAGGGATATTCAGGTTAGCTGGAATAGCCATGGGAAATGCAGGGTTTCAGGGATATCATCAGGGGATGAATCTGAGTTGGATTCTCTTCAGAGGGTCATTGTGGACTCGATGGGCTGAAGGGCCTGTTTCTGCTCTGTAGGGATTCTATGATATCACTTATCAGCCCTATGACAATCGGTTTGACCAATGTACAAAATGGCTTTCGCTCAAACAGCAGGCTACTCTGACAACAAACATAACCAGCTTTTAAAATTAGGTTTGTAATTCATTGTTTAAGCTTCTTTCTATTCAAAAGACTGGGTGGGGGAGGGGGAATGGGTGAAGTGTTGCAGCCTCCTTGCTAAAACACAGATAGACAGCCAAGAGATGCTGTGTATATTGGACAAGTTATACTCCCAAACCACAAAAGCCAGACAGCAGCCAGATGGTTATCCCATCAGCATAATGTCAAAGGCAGCAGGTCCCCTGGGCAGGCATATCCCTAACAACGTCTCCACCAAACAAAGGAGGGCCCAGACAGGAAGGCACCGGGTCCTGCTACACAAAGAAACTAACATCCAAATGATCAGCAACACTTCAAACTATTAACTGAATCTCCCGACTGGCCAGAAGTATAGAAAGTTCTGGTTAACCATCCAGAAATGAACAAAACCAGGGATCACCTGCAGACTGATCTCTTGAATTTTCTGGAGGCTTTCTGAGGTGACCAACATGGCAAGGGACAGAGACCAGCTCACCATCCAGAGAGAGGGAGCGAGAGAGGGAGAGAGACAAGCTGAAGGAAACCTCAGGAGCATGGGAGAGAGGAAGTGTGAAAACCCATTGAGAGAGAGGGAGCTGGAACCAACTGGAATACTGAGTGTCCCCCCTTCAGTCTGTCCATGCTTCAACACCTGTTTCTCTCAGTCTGACTTCCCCTTCTCTCTTTGTCCTTCTCTCTCCCTGTCTGTCTCTTTCTCTCAATCTGCCTTTCTCTCACACCCTCCCTCTCACTGTCTGTCTCTGCCCCATCTTTCTCTCATCCCCTTCTCCATCCCCACTCTCTCGACCTCTCTCTCTTTTTCTCAACCTCCCTTTCTGTTTTTCTTTATTTCAGACCTGGAAGTGCTCACCTAATTTTGAATCCCCTAAAAACAATTGCCCATCATTTTCACTCTCCTCCCAAATTTATTCCCTTCCCCAAATACCTTCCCTCCAAAATACCTACCTCACCAACTGTGCCCCCCTCAAATATTTTGCTGCCCCCCCAACATTGCTGTGAGCTCATTCCCTGGGGCAGAGGGAGTTGAGTGGAAAAGTGTGGAGCTGGAAAAGCCCAGCAGGTCAGGCCTGAACCATCGACTCTCCTGGCTGACCTGCTGGGCTTCTCCAGCTCCTCACTTTGTAACTCTGACTCTCCAGCATCTGCAGTCCTCACTTTCTCACACCGGTAAATGAGTCTGGGTTGACTGACTGGTCTGTGACTTATTTTAATGTACAGCAAGATCCCAGCCCGAGAATTACAGAAGGTTTGCATCACAGATGGAGTCCTTTCTGCCCATCATCCCCCTGCCCCATTAAATGATCCTGATCCGGTTCAGGATCCTCAGGATTGGCCCCTGAATGGCCTCATTGACTATCCTTCGTGTGGAGACCTCTTCTCCACCCTGTCTCAGACTTTGCATCACATGCTATCCCTCCCTTCATCTCTCTCGGGCAACAGCCCCTCCTTTCTCCACCAGCCCCAAAGCCCCATCAAACCCTCCCCCTGTCTCTCGCTGTCCCATCCCTCCGTGTCTCCCACTCTCCCCCTTCCCATGCAGACTCACAGCCCCTGGGCTGGAGGACATAGTGCAGACTCTAACTCACCTTTTGACTGACTGCTGTAATGCACAACAAGATCCCACTCTACAACCATCGCAAAGTACACACACTGTCCTTCTCCCTCAATATATGTCCTTCTCACTCTCTCTCTCCCTGTCTCTCTCACTCTGTCCTTTTCTCACTCCGCCTCCCTGACTCTTACTGCCCATTTCTCTCTCTCCACTTTCTCCATCTCAACTCTTCTATGTCTCTTTCTCTTTTTGTCACTGTCCCTTTCTCTCTTTTTTTCTCTATTTCAGACTCACTCAGAAAAGTACTTCATGTTCCTCCCCTACAGTCGGGGTAAAACCTGAGAGAGACCAGGCACTGAGGCAAACTCTTCCCAATTTCCCTTCCCCAGTCACTGGGACAGAGCAGAGGGGTCCAGGGAGAAAGAGGGAGAGAAACTACAGAAAAGAAAGAAAGATGGACGGACAGACAGTGAGAGGGAGGGAGAGAACAAGAGAAAGACAGGCAGGCAGAGGGGGGGGGGGGGGGGAGAGAAAGTGAGAAGAACTGAGAGAGAGCAGGAGAGAGACAGACAGAGAGAGAGAGACAGTGAAACTCCAGGAAGAGAAATACAATGTCAGACAGATGCAAGGTGAAAATGGGGAGAGAAAGACAGGGAGAGAAGTTCAGGCAGATAGCAAGACAGAAATCCCAGGGAGAGATATAGGACAGAGAGAGAGAGAGATGAGTTGCAACAGCAGAGAGATGGAGCTGAGAGAATTGGGTGGTGGTGGAGGCTGCTGTGATGTGGCTAGAAGGATGTACAGACAGGAATAGCAAGATCCCACCGAGCAGAGGGACAGATGCAGAGAGAGAAGAGCAAGGTGTTAGTTTTGTGAAAGACTGAATGATTAAGCATTCCTTAAAAATCTGGTGAGGTGACAAAGGAGGAAGGGAATCTACTGGGAAATGTAAACAGGACAGAGATGTGAAGGATGTTGAGAGATAGGGATTGAAGGAAAGATGTGGGAGAGAGAACTGGGAACACAAAAATAGACCTGAGAGCCGCAGAGAGAGAGGGAAGCAGTGAATTCTGTGGGATCAGATCCCTCTCTAGCATTTTGCTCCTTTGTCTCTTTTGTCTCTCCCCGTTCCCACAGACGGCCTGAATCCCACAATTCGTGTGTGTGTGTGTGCGTGTGTGTGTGTGTTGTGTGTGCGTGTGCGTGTGTGTGTGTGTGCTTTAGTCTGATGATTCCTCATGGCAGAATAATTTGATTCTCTGTCTCTGTATTGTCCTAGTTTCAGCTCCCAAATCGAATGTTAAATCATCCACGATCCTATTGAATACCAGAGCAGGCTCGAGGGGCTGGATGGTCTCCTGTTCCTATTTCGGATGGTCTTATGTTCTTAACACTACCTCCCAGCTCTTGGCCCCCACACTGGAGGTTAGGACGACACAAGGGCCTGATCTGTAGAGTGCTGCCCTCTTCTGTGAGTCTCGGAGGGAACCAGCCTGATTTGGATTGGAGTTGCAGCCTCTCAGTGAGAAGTGAAATCTTCTTGAGGTTCCCCTCAGTCTCTCACTGTAAGGTGGAGCAGGCCAGACTCGGGGAAGCAAACAGCAGGCCAGATGTGCCCTGTCCTCCAGCTCCATTTCAGAATGCAACATGGGAGGGGCTTGTTTCCTTCATCAGCTTCCCGTGCTCTCCCTTCTGGGTTAGAGTGGGGCCGAATGGCCTTGCTCCTAGCTCCTAATAAGGTGCAGGCTGGCTATGATTGGGTTATACAGGGCATGCCCCTGGAGTGAAGTCAGTTAGCTCAGTTGGCTGGGCAGTTAGCTTACCACACTAGCTAGAGTTACTCTGAAGGACTCTTCTTCCCAACCTCTCCCCTCAGCCGGGCCATGGTAACCCTCTGTTTACATCCCCACCAGACACCGCTCTGTAATGAGGAGCTGTCCCATGCTCTGGTAAGGCGATGGTGACATTACATTGGTTTGTACCTGGAGCACTGTGTGCAGGACTAGTCACTGCATTGCCAGAGGGATGTTTGTGTGTGGGGAAGGTTTACTGGATGAATCCCCACTGGACTGAACAGCACTCTCTTTCCCCCAGTTAAGTCACTCTTACAGCTTTTGTGTCTTTGGAGACATACGGACCAATTCACCTGAAACAGCTGCTGGATTTTATATTTATGGGCACCCAATAAGATTGGCTAGTTTACATACACACACATACATACACACACTCACACACACACACACACAGACACACACACTCCCTCAAATACAAACACAGACACACTCTCACAAACACATACACACAGGCACAACTTTCTCTCTCACACATACACACACAAGCACACACTTTCTCTCTCACACACATATACGCTCCCTCAAATACACACCTGGACACGCTCTCACACATACACGCAGACACACTCTCTCTCACAGACACACTCTCACTCACACACACAGACACTCTCTCTCACGCACACACAGACACACACTCTCTCTCACACAGACACACTCTCTCTCACACACACATACACACACGCTCTCTCATTTACACACACACTCTCACACACACAATCTCATTCTCTCACACACCCACTCACTCTCACGCACACAGACACACTCTCTCTCACACGCACACTGTCTCTCACACACATACAGACAGACACACAGACACACGCTCCCTCAAACACACACAGACACACTCTCTCACACACACATAAACACACAGTTACTCTCTCTCTCACACACATACACACGCAGACACACGCTCCCTTAAACACACATAGACACACTCTCTCTCACACACACACACTGACACACTCTCTCACGCACACAGACACTCTCCCTCACACACACAAAAACACACAGTTACATTCTCTCTCACACACACGCAGACACACACTCCCTGAAATATACATAGACACACTCTCTCTCTCACACACACACATTGACACACACACACTCTCTCTCACACACACACATGGACACACACACTCTCTCTCACACACAGACACACTCACTCTCACACACATGCACACACACACACTCTCTCACACACACATACACACTCTCTCTCACACAAGACACACTGTCATACACACCCATAGACACACAGACACACACACAACTAGACACACAGACACATTCTCTCACACACAGACACACTCTCTCACACACAGGCACACTCACACACACACATACACACAGACACACTCTCTCTCACACACCCTCACTCACACACATGCACACAGAGACACACACACCCTCAAACACACACACAGCCACTCACTCACATGAACATGCACTTTCTCTCTCACGCACAAATATACAGACACACAGAGATACACATGCATCTACTCTTTCACACACACAAACACGGGCAGTCTCTCTCTCTCTCTGTCTCTCTCTCTCTCTCACACACACATACACACAGCAGTAAAGGAATGGTTGAGGTTTTGATGGAGAAATGATTTCTCCGAGGACTGAGCCATGATCTCACATGATGACTGCTCCAGGGAGACAGGCAGCAGCTGCAGAGACTTGTTGGATCTTCTTGTGCACCACCTCTTGCATCGACAGCATCAGTCTGTTTGGGTGCTGCTTTTCTAAAATGTCTCCAAGCAACAAGTAACAATAGATTGATGAATGTTTTCCCCCAAACCATGTTTCAGACACATGCTGCTGTTATTTTTCACTGATTGTGTAAAATGATCTGAATCTTCTGAAATGGGGAGTGGCTTCCATTTCAAATTACGACACCAGAGTGCCCCGGGGACCCTGAGGAAATGATCAGGGAATTGCATCTATTCCTTTCTATCCTCTGCACTCTGTACCAGGAGATAGTGCTCCCTCAGTACCTCAGATAGTGCTCCCTCAGTACCTCAGATAGTTCTCCCTCAATACCTGAGATAGTTCTCACTCAGTACCTCAGATAGTGCTCCCTCAGTACCTCAGGAAGTGCACCCTCAGTACCTCAGATAGTTCTCCCTCAATACCTCAGAAAGTGCTCCCTCAATACCGAAGAAAGCATCACTTTGGTGTGTTTAACCCCCAAAGCCCCTCAGACAGTAGTTCCACAAAACATTCACATCCTCAACACTTCAGGGCTCAGCCCAGCTCCCCCCTCAGACTGTGTTCAAACCCCTTCAGACTGTAAGGACCCACATCCACCCCTGTCCAAGATTGGAGCCCAGGTCCCCAGAACAGTACTTGTCTCTCTGGATTAATTTTAGAATTCCTACAGTGTAGAAGCAAGCCATTCCGTCCATTGGCTCCACACTGACTGTCTGAACAGCATCGCACCCAGACTCACACCCTCTACTCTATCCCTGTAATACTGCATTTCCCATGGCATCTTTGGGCGGTGGGAGGGAACTGGATCACCCTGAGGGAACCCGCACAGATACAGAGAGAATGTTTAAACTCCACATAGACAGTCACCGGGAGTTAGAATCAAACCACTGAGGCACCGTGCTGTCCTCTCTCCTTGGATGCCATCTCATCTAACCTTATACTAAGCAGTCTCCCATGTGAAACCTTCTCATCTGTCTTCATGGTCTACCCTTCAAAAGCTCTATCAAGTTGGGTACATCATTTCCACAAATAAAGCCAAGCTGACCATCCCTAATCAATTCTTGCTTTTCCAAATGCATGTAAGTTGTCTCTCAGAATGCCCTCCAACAGCTTACCCACCACTGCCATCAGGCTCACAGCTCCATAGTTCAATGGCTGTTCCTTGCAGCCTTACTTCAATAATGGCCCATCATTAATCACCCTCCAGCCTTCAGGGACCTCACCCGTTGTCACTGATCGGTCCATCTGACAAGGCCATCTCCATCCTTCTGTAATCTAAGGCTATCCTCCTCAGTATTTATCACCCCACCAATCCCCATATCATTCATGAACCCAATGATTAACCCTCCACCATTCAAACCTAAATCTTTTCGAACAACCACATCAGCAAGACCCCAACAGTGAGACATGAACAGACAGAGATTTCTAACTGGGCCATCACTGTCTGCTTCCTGCCACTCAGCATTCTACGCCAAATTCCTTGGATCTTGAGTTTTTATGTTCACTATCAGTTTCCAGTCTGGGTCCTGATAAAAGCCTTACTGACCTCCAAGCAGGCGACAGGAAAGTATTGTCCTTATTTACACACCTGGAAACCTCCTTAAAATGTGCACTCCCATTGGTCAGACCTGAGCTCCTTTAACACAACCATTCTGACTGTTCATCATGAACTCCAGTCTCTGTAAATGCTGATTAATTCTATCTCCCCAAAATTGCTTCCAACAGACGTCCCACCCACGAAATTAGCCTGACTGGCCTGGAGCTGCCTGGTATATCCCATGTTCCTACTTGAATAACAGGACCACATGGTCAGTCCGACGGCACCTCTCCTGTGGCCAGAGGGGATTTGAAAATATTTGCAAGTGTACCTGTTACTTCCTTCATCACCTCATTCGGTAAACTGAGATACATTTCCACTGTCTTTGGAGATTTATTGGGTTGTAAGAAGGCCAGACCACTCAGAACCATCTCTCTCTATATATATGCTAATTCATTTAATTGTATCACAGAGCATCTCCACGATTTCATATCAACCCTGTAACAATGAGCATTGACACAATGCATCCACTCACTGTAGCCTCTGGGTCCATGCACAAATTCTCACTGTGTTCCACAACCTCCTCGTTCTCTCATTATCAATTCACCCTTAATGTCACTGTAAAGTACTGTCAGATTTTTATTTCCTCTCTTAGCACTCCTCGCTCCCAGGCAAATAGCCTGCGATACGATTTGGAGGAGTGTGGGATGTCATTCTGGATGTGGATTAGCATTGGGAAGCTCAGAAATAAGGAACACATGACTGTGCTGAGTGTGGGGCAGTGAGATTCATTTGGGATGAGCACATGGAAGCTGAGGAATAAACCTCAGCCCTGCAGCATGAAAATATCCCTTTGAGCTGGCAGGTCAGTCACGTGAAACGAAAACTTGATCCCTGGGAAAAGAGGGTGGTCACCAAATGAAGACAGTCTGTTAGAACGCAGTCTCTGGAACCTGGACGTGGGAATCATTACTGAGCAGGGTCTGTAGGAAGCAGAGGCAGAAATGGACTGAACAATTCCACATGTTCTTCTCAGACCACAAGACATCGGAGCATAAATTAGGCCATTCAGTTCATCTGATAGAGTGGCACTCAGTACTGACTCTCTTACAATGCAGGTATCCCCCAGACTGATCCTCTGATAGTGCAGCGCTCCCTCAGTACTGACCCTCTGACAGTGCAGCACTCCCTCAGGACTGACCCTCTGACAGTGGAGCACTCCCTCAGTACTGACCCTCTGACAGTGGAGCACTCCCTCAGTACTGACCCTCTGACAGTGCAGCATTTCCTCAGTACTGACCCTCTGACAGTGCAGCACTCCCTCATTAGTGACCCTCTGACAGTGCAGCACTCCCTCAGTACTGACCCTCTGACAGTGCAGCACTCCCTCAGTACTGACCATCTGACAGTGCAGCACTCCCTCTGACAGTGCAGCACTCCCTCAGTACTAACCCTCTGACAGTGCAGCACTCCCTCAGTTCTGACCCTCTGACAGTGCAGCACTCCCTCAGTACTGACCCTCCGACAGTGCAGCACTCCCTCAGTACTGACCCTCTGACAGTGCAGCACTCCCTCAGTACTGACCCTTTGACAGTGCAGCACTCCCTCAGTTCTGACCCTCTGACAGTGCAGCACTCCCTCAGTACTGACCCTCTGACAGTGCAGCACTCCCTCTGACAGTGCAGCACTCCCTCAGTACTAACCCTCTGACAGTGCAGCACTCCCTCAGTTCTGACCATCTGACACTGCAGCACTCCCTCAGTACTGACCCTCTGATAGTGCAGCACTCCCTCCGTACTGACCCTCTGACAATGCAGCACTCCCTCAGTACTGACCCTCTGACAGTACAGCACTCCCTCAGTAATGACCCTCTGACAGTGCAGCACTCCCTCAGTACTGACCCTCTGACAGTGCAGCACTCCCTCAGTACTGACCATCTGACAGTGCAGCACTCCCTCTGACAGTGCAGCACTCCCTCAGTACTAACCCTCTGACAGTGCAGCACTCCCTCAGTTCTGACCCTCTAACAGTGCAGCACTCCCTCAGTCCTGACCGTCCGACAGTGCAGCACTCCCTCAGTACTGACCCTCTGACAGTGCAGCACTCCCTCAGTACTGACCCTCTGACAGTGCAGCACTCCCTTAGTTCTGACCCTCTGACAGTGCAGCACTCCCTCAGTACTGACCCTCTGACAGTGCAGCACTCCCTCTGACAGTGCAGCACTCCCTCAGTACTAACCCTCTGACAGTGCAGCACTCCCTCAGTTCTGACCCTCTGACACTGCAGCACTCCCTCAGTACTGACCCTCTGACAGTGCAGCACTCCCTCCGTACTGACCCTCTGACAATGCAGCACTCCCTCAGTACTGACCCTCTGACAGTGCAGCACTCCCTCAGTACTGACCCTCGACAGTACGGCACACCCGCAGTGCTGACTCTCTGACAGTGCAGCACTCCCTCAGAACTGACCCTCTGACAGTGCAGCACTCCCTCAGTACTAACCCTCTGACAGTGCAGCACTCCCTCAGTACTGATCCTCCGACAGTGCAGCACTCTATCAGTGTTGACCCTCTGAGAGTGCAGCACTCCCTCAGTACTGACCCTCTGACAGTGCAGCACTCCCTCTGACAGTGCAGCACTCCCTCAGTACTAACCCTCTGACAGTGCAGCACTCCCTCAGTTCTGACCCTCTGACACTGCAGCACTCCCTCAGTACTGACCCTCTGACAGTGCAGCACTCCCTCCGTACTGACCCTCTGACAATGCAGCACTCCCTCAGTACTGACCCTCTGACAGTGCAGCACTCCCTCAGTACTGACCCTCGACAGTACGGCACACCCGCAGTGCTGACTCTCTGACAGTGCAGCACTCCCTCAGAACTGACCCTCTGACAGTGCAGCACTCCCTCCGTACTGACCCTCTGACAATGCAGCACTCCCTCAGTACTGACCCTCTGACAGTGCAGCACTCCCTCAGTACTGACCCTCGACAGTACGGCACACCCGCAGTGCTGACTCTCTGACAGTGCAGCACTCCCTCAGAACTGACCCTCTGACAGTGCAGCACTCCCTCAGTACTAACCCTCTGACAGTGCAGCACTCCCTCAGTACTGATCCTCCGACAGTGCAGCACTCTATCAGTGTTGACCCTCTGAGAGTGCAGCACTCCCTCAGTACTGACCCTCTGACAGTGCAGCACTCCCTCTGACAGTGCAGCACTCCCTCAGTACTAACCCTCTGACAGTGCAGCACTCCCTCAGTTCTGACCCTCTGACACTGCAGCACTCCCTCAGTACTGACCCTCTGACAGTGCAGCACTCCCTCCGTACTGACCCTCTGACAATGCAGCACTCCCTCAGTACTGACCCTCTGACAGTGCAGCACTCCCTCAGTACTGACCCTCGACAGTACGGCACACCCGCAGTGCTGACTCTCTGACAGTGCAGCACTCCCTCAGAACTGACCCTCTGACAGTGCAGCACTCCCTCAGTACTAACCCTCTGACAGTGCAGCACTCCCACAGTACTGATCCTCCGACAGTGCAGCACTCCCTCAGTGTTGACCCTCTGACAGTGCAGCACTCCCTCAGTACTGACCCTCTGACAGTGCAGCACTCCCTCAGTACTGACCCTCTGACAGTGCAGCACTCCCTCAGTACTGACCTTCTGACAGTGCAGCACTCCCTCAGTACTGACCCTCTGACAGTGCAGCACTCCCTTAGTTCTGACCCTCTGACAGTGCAGCAATCCTTCAGCACTGACCCTCTTTTTTTCTATTTCATAGAGTCTTGTGGAAATTTGGAGACATGACATTTGCAGATTCTGAGGAATCATGAGAGAGACACACAAACCAAACCCTGTCTGAAACTCTCTGTTATAGACTATTCAGAGGCACTGAGTCACAGAGGTGTACAGCTTGGAACCAGCCCCTCCTGTCCAACTCGTCCATACCAACCAGATATTCTCATCTCATTTCATTCCATTAGCTAGCACTTGGCTGATATCCCTCTAAACCCTTCCTATTCACATACTCATCCTGATGCCTTTTAAATGTCACAATTGTACCAGCCCCCATCACTTCCTCTGGCAGCTACCTGCATGCCCTTGAATAAGTGCTCAAACATTCTTACTGTCGATACAAACTCTCATAAACACCAACCTACGAAAGCTATCATTGTCATTTTCAACCCACCCTCAGCTCCTTCATTACGCTGATTTCAACACGGGGAAAGAAACGGAGTTAGTGACCATCCACCGTGACCCTGTTATAAAACTTATTTTCACATGTGGCTTGTATGTGATTCCCACACCCTCTAATAGTTGTCTGGAAGGTGTGGATGAGCTGTACTCTCCTGCTGCAGTCCTTGGATGTCCCACAGTGATGTTAGGGAGGGAGCTCCAGGATTTTGACCTGAACCATGGAAATAGCTCTCTTACTGGTGTGCCCTTTTAAAGTTGGGAAGTTAGTATGGACCAGGAGGACCCGAGAGCTGCTGTCTTGTCAGAGAGAGAGGCCTGGAGGGTCACACACCTCAGGTGAGGGGTGAGGTTGAGAAGCTGGGGCCTTCATTGTAATTTCAGACATGATAGAGATTGAGCCAACAGTGTTGGCATCACGAACCTGTTAGCTGTGGTAAGTGACCCCCCTTTGAAGCAGAGGGATTCAATCCCTTTCATAGAGCAAGCTTGAGAATGCAACACTAAAGTTAATCTGTACGGACGCGCTGGAGACCTGAAACATCAATACAGAGATTGCTGAAGAAACTCAGCATGTCCGGCAGCATCTCTGAAGGGAGAGGGAGAAAGAGACAGACAGAGAGTTCACCTTTCAATCCAGTGATTTCTTCGGGAACGTTCCATCAGAACAGACCGTTTTGAGGAAGGGTCACTTGAAATGCGAACTGTTCCTCTCTCTCTTCACCGTTGCTACCTGCTGAATTCTGCTGAATATCCCCAGCCATCTGTTTGATTGAGAATTTGACCTGATCCAAGCGTCACTGAGTCATTCAGTCTGTGTTCAATGCCCTGAGGCTGCTTCTGCTGAAAGTTGACAAACAGGTTTAAGGCTTTGTAAGGTATTGTATTCGGAGGGCGGGGTACATGGGAGAACAGATACAGAGCACAGGCACTTCACAAAGATCCTTCTCAATGTAACTTTGTGATGTTAATTCAGAAGGAACAGCTCAGAGCTAACATTTCAGTTTATCAACCAAGGGGAGTATATATTTCATGGCAAAGACTTGTTTTAAAGACTGAACAGAACCGAACTTTAGTGACTATGTTTGTACGTAAAGTGTTTTGTGAATAAAGTCTCTTTTTGAAATTGATATAAATATTTTTTCGAGAGGGACCAAGCATCTTGAGCTTGTGGAGGCATTGCCCTTGTCCCTAATCTTTCTTAAATAAACGCTAGACAATTTCGATACTCCCCGGGTACAGACATCAAACAGTCATCAACAGGGAGGAGATGGTGGGATGGTCACCGGGGCTCAGTGTTGCCTCACCCCACCCGGGTTCGATTCCAGCCTCGGGCGACTGTCTGTGTGGAGTTGGCACATTCTCCCCGTGTCAGCCTCCGGGTGCTCCAGTTCCCACCCACTGTCCAAAGATGTGCAGGCTGGATGGGTTAGCCAGAGGAAATGAAGGGATCCGGGGATAGAGGGGGTAGGGTGGGATGCTCTGCCGAGGGCAGTGTGAACCTGATAGGCCGAATGACCTGCTTCCACATCTTAGGGATTGTATGATCAAACCAGAGACTCAAATACTGTTCTGGGCCCTGGGCTCCAATCATGGAGGTGGCTGTGGGTCATCACAGTGAGAACAGGTTTGGGGATGAACACGGTCCAAGGGGGCAACAGGTTTGCTTTCGGAGGTGTTGAGGGCATGAATGTTCTGTCGAGGTGCTTTGGGGATAAACATACTGAGGGGATGGTTTCTAAGGTATTGAGGGAGCACTATCTGTCAGTACAGGTTGCAGATGGTCGAAAGGTACAGATATACTTCATAGAACATAGAACATAGAACATAGAACAGTGCAGCACAGAACAGGCCCTTCAGCCCACGGTGTTGTGCCGACCATCGATCCTCATGTAAGGGAAACCTAATGTACAAACCCTCAAATGTCTGTGACCATATGCATGTCCAGCAGTCACTTAAATATCCCCAATGACCTCGCTTCCACAACTGCTGCTTGCAACGCATTCCATGCTTTCGCAACTCTGTGTAAAGAACCCGCCTCTGACATCCCCTCTATACTTTCCTCCAAACAGCTTAAAACTATGAACTCTCGTGTTAACAATTTCTGCCCTGGGAAAAAAGTGTCTGGGTATCAACTCTATCTATGCCTCTCATTATCTCGTACAGCTCAATTAGGTCCCTGTCTTCCTTCTTTTTTCCACTGAAAGAAGTCTGAGCTCAGTCAACCTCTCTTTGTTCGATAAGCCCACCATTCCAGGCAGCATCCTGGTAAACCTCCCCTGAACCCTCTCCATAGCATCCACATCTTTCCGATAATAGGGCGACCAGAACTGGACACAGTATTCCAAGTGCGGTCTAACCAAAGTTTTATAGAGCTGCATCAAGATCTCACGACTCTTAAACACAATCCTCCTGTTAATGAAAGCCAAAACACCATATGCTTTCTTAACATCCCTGTCCACTTGGGTAGCCATTTTAAGGGATCTATGTACCTGCACACCAAGATCCCTCTGTTCCGTCACACTGCCAAGAATCCTGTCTTTAATCCTGTACTCAGTTTTCAAATTTGACCTTCCAAAATGCATCACCTCCATTTATTCAGGTTGAACTCCATCTGCCACCTCTCAGCCCATCTCTGCATCCTGTCAATGTCCAACTGCAGCCTACAACAGCCCTCTATACTGTCAACGACACTCCAACCTTTGTGTCGTCTGCGAACTTGCTGACCACTCCTTCAATCCCCTCATCCAAGTCATTAATAAAAATTACAAACAGTAGAGGCCCAAGGACAGAGCCCTGTGGAACACCACTCACCACAGACTTCCAGGCAGAATATTTTCCTTCTACTACCACTCACTGTCTTCTGTAGGCCAGCCAATTCTGTATCCAGACAGCTAAGTTTCCCGGTATCCCATTCCTCCTGACCTTCTGAATGAACCTACCATGGGGAACCTTATCAAATGCCTTACTGAAGTCCATATACACCACATCCACAGCTCGACCCTCATCAACTTGCCTATTAACATCCTCAAAGAACTCAGTAATGTTTGTGAGGCATGACCTGCCCCTCACAAAGCCATGTTGATTGCATTAAATCAAGCCATGCTCTTCCAGATGCTCATAAATCCTGTACCTCAGAATCCTTTCTAACTCTTTACATACGACAGACGTGAGAGTGTCTTGTCTGTAATTGCCGGGGATTTCCCTATTTCCTTTCTTGAAGAGAGGAATTATATTTGCATCCCTCCAGTCCTCAGGTACAACTCCAATGGAGACCGAGGATGTAAGGATCTTCACAAGCAGCGAAGCAATCACATTTCTCACTTCCCAAAGCAGCCGAGGACAAATCTGGTTTGGCCCTGGCGACTTGTCAATCTTAATGTTTGTCAAAATGTTCAGCACATCAGCTTCCTCAATCTCCATCCGTTCCAGCATTCTTACCTGCTCCTCAATGGTTTCATTCTCTACAAGGTCCTTTTCTTTAGTAACAACAGAAGCAAAAAACTCATTTAGGGGGTTCCCCTGCCTCCTCAGACTCTACACACAAGTTCCCTATGCTATCTCTGAGCGGCCCTACTCTTTCTTTGATCATTGTCTTACTCCTCACATCCGTGTAAAATGTCTTTGGATTCTCCCTAATCCTTCCTGTCAAGCCTTGTTCCTGCCCCCTCCTGGCTCTCCTCAGGCCATTTTTGAGCTCCTTCCTCGCCTGCCTGTAATCCTCTAGAGCTGAGCAAGACCCTTCCTTCCTCCACCTTACGTAAGCTGCCTTCTTTCTTTCAAAAAGAAGCTCCTCCGCTCTCGACATCCAAGGTTCCTTTATCTTACCCCTTCTTGCCTGTCTCAGAGGGACATATTTATGCATCACTCACAACAACTGTTCCTTAAACCGTCTCCACATGTCTATAGTGCCCTTTCCATGGAATAATTGCTCCCACTCCATGGTTCCCAACTCACGTCTGATAGTATCATAGTTTCCTTTTCCCCAATTAAATATCCTCCCATTGTGCCAGCTTCTCTCCTTCTCCATAGCTGTGTAGAATGTGAGGCAGTTGTGGTCAATATCAGCAAAATACTCTCCCACCGCAAGATCTGACACCTGCCCTGGTTCATTGCCGAGCACCAAAATCAAAATGGCCTCTCCCCTCGTCGGCCGCTTCAAGGTGCTGAGTTAGGAAACCCTCCTGAACACACCTTACAAAACCATCTGCTCGAAGGAGCTTTCCAATCAATATTGAGAAAGTTAAAGTCACCCATTACAACAACCCTATTACATTCACACTTTACCAAAATCTGCTGACCTATGCTTCCTTCAATCTCCCTGCTGCTGTTGGGGGGGGGCTGTAGTAAACAGGATGGTGTGAGTTTCTAACCTGAACTGACAGTGATGGATTTTATAAACTTGTATTAGAGGATACTACAGGTGGACATTCAGATGGTAATCTCAGTTCTGTAACGCCAAACTCTTACACAATTCATCAGGACCTGGATATTCACATTGTGCGTGAACATTGTGTTCCAGCTCAATCGCATTTACTGCATAAAAGTTCTCCTTTCAATCATCCCATTCTCTGAATAGTTCTCCCCACACCTTCAATGTGTCCTGAGGGTCAGGCTGGGGGTGTTGTGTGGGACGCAGAAGGGTCAGGCAGGGGGTGTTGTGTGGGACGCAGTGAGGGTCAGGCTGGGGACGGTGTGTGGGACGCAGTGAGGGTCAGGCTGGGGACGGTGTGTGGGACGCAGTGAGGGTCAGGCTGGGGACTGTGTGAGGGAGGCAGTGAGGGTCAGGTTGGGGACGGTGTGTGGGAGGCAGTGAGGGTCAGGCTGGGGACGGTGTGTGGGACGGAGTGAGGGTCAGGCTGGGGACGGTGTGTGGGACGGAGTGAGGGTCAGGCTGGGGACGGTGTGTGGGACGGAGTGAGGGTCAGGCTGGGGGCGGTGTGTGGGACGCAGTGAGGGTCAAGCTGGGGACGGTGTGTGGGACGGAGTGAGGGTCAGGCTGGGGACGGTGTGTGGGACGGAGTGAGGGTCAGGCTGGGGACGGTGTGTGGGACGGAGTGAGGGTCAGGCTGGGGACGGTGTGTGGGACGGAGTGAAGGTCAGGCTGGGGACGGTGTGTGGGACGGAGTGAGGGTCAGGCTGGGGGCGGTGTGTGGGAGGCAGTGAGGGTCAGGCTGGGGACGGTGTGTGGGACGGAGTGAGGGTCAGGCTGGGGATGGTGTGTGGGAGGCAGTGAGGGTCAGGCTGGGGACGGTGTGAGGGACGGAGTGAGGGTCAGGCTGGGGACGGTGTGTGGGACGCAGTGAGGGTCAGGCTGGGGACGGTGTGTGGACAGCAGTGAGGGTCAGGCTGGGGTCGGTGTGTGGGACGCGGTGAGGGTCAGGCTGGGGACGGTGTGTGGGACGGAGTGAGGGTCAGGCTGGGGACGGTGTGTGGGACGGAGTGAGGGTCAGGTTGGGGGCGGTGTGTGGGACGCAGTGAGGGTCAGGCTGGGGACAGTGTGTGGGAGGCAGTGAGGGTCAGGCTGAGGACGGTGTGTGGGACGGAGTGAGGGTCAGGCTGGGGGCGGTGTGTGGGACGGAGTGAGGGTCAGGCTGGGGGCGGTGTGTGGGACGCAGTGAGGGTCAGACTGGGGACGGTGTGTGGGACGGAGTGAGGGTCAGGCTGGGGACGGTGTGTGGGACGCAGTGAGTGTCAGGCTGGGGACGGTGTGTGGGACGCAGTGAGGGTCAGGCTGGGGACAGTGTGTGGGACAGAGTGAGGGTCAGGCTGGGGACGGTGTGTGGGACGGAGTGAGGGTCAGTCTGGGGACGCTATGTGGGACGGAGTGAGGGTCAGGCTGGGGGCGGTGTGTGGGACGCAGTGAGGGTCAGGCTGGGGGCGGTGTGTGGGACGCAGTGAGGGTCAGGCTGGGGACAGTGTGTGGGACGGAGTGAGGGTCAGGCTGGGGTTGGTGTGTGGGACGGAGTGAGGGTCAGGCTGGGGACGGTGTGTGGGATGGAGTGAGGGTCAGGCTGGGGACGGTGTGTGGGACGGAGTGAGGGTCAGGCTGGGGGCGGTATGTGGGACGGAGTGAGGGTCAGGCTGGGGGCGGTGTGTGGGACGCAGTGAGGGTCAGGCTGGGGACGGCGTGTGGGATGGAGTGAGGGTCAGGCTGGGGACGGTGACTGGGACGGAGTGAGGGTCAAGCTGGTGGCGGTGTGTGGGACGGAGTGAGGGTCAGGCTGGGGATGGTGTATCGGACGGAGTGAGGGTCAGGCTAGGGACGGTATGTGGGACGGAGTGAGGGTCAGGCTGGGGACGGTGTGTGGGACGGAGTGAGGGTCAGGCTGGGGACGGTGTGTGGGACGGAGTGAGGGTCAGGCTGGGGACGGTGTGTGGGACGGAGTGAGGGTCAGGCTGGGGACAGTGTGTGGGACGGAGTGAGGGTCAGGCTGGGGACGGTGTGTGGGACGGAGTGAGGGTCAGGCTGGGGACGGTGTGTGGGAGGGAGTGAGGGTCAGGCTGGGGACGGTGTGTGGGACGGAGTGAGGGTCAGGCTGGGGGCGGTGTGTGGGACGGAGTGAGGGTCAGGCTGGGGTCGGTGTGTGGATTCCCATGTATGTCAGGCTGGGGGCGGTGTGTGGGACGGAGTGAGGGTCAGGCTGGGGGTGGTGTGTGGATTCCCATGTGTGTCAGGCTGGGAGCGGTGTTGGACGACGGTGAGGGTCAGTCTGGGGGTGGTGTGTGGGCGGCAGTGAGGGTCAGGCTGGGGGCGGTGTGTGGGAGGCAGTGAGGGTCAGGCTGGGAGTGGTGTGTGGACGACAGTGAGGGTCAGGCTGGGAGGGGTGTTGCACGGCGGTAGGGGTCAGGCTGGGGGCTGTGTGTGGGTGGGCATTCGTGCTGTGTGCTGCTGCAGTCTCCTGAATGGGGAGCAGACTTTGAAAACTCCGAGCCCCAGAGGAAAGGCATTTAATCGCTTCACCGAATCATTGATTGTCCGAATGAATTAGTGCCCACCCAACTCGTTCACATAATTGAGGTTCCTCTGTCGGTGGGAACATGATTTGGAAGGGTTTAGAGGGATATGGGCCAGGTGCTGGCAGGTGGGACTAGAATGGGTTGGGAGACCTGGTCAGCATGGACGGGTTGGACCGAAGGGTCTGTTTCTGTGCTGTATATCTCTATGACTCTATGACCTTCCAGCCAATTTTGTATCCAAATCTCCCCATCTCCTTGTATTCTATGGTGATGGACTTTTATACCCGTGTGTTATGTGAACCCTTGCTGAACGTCTTTCTGAACCCAAGTTAGTGATTTCCGTGCACAAAACCATGCTGACTATCCCTAATCAATCTTGTCTTTCCAATTACATGTACATCCTGCTCCTCATAAGCCCTTCCAACAACTTGCCTTGTACTGACTACAGGCTCACCGGTCTATAGTTTGCTGAATTTTCCTTACCACCTTTCTCAAATAAGGGCACCAGTCTTCCAGCAACTAGTCCAGAACCAGAGGGCATAGGTTTAGGGTGACAGGGTAAAGATATAAAAGAGACTGAAGGGGCAACTGTTTCACACAGAGGGTGGTACGTGCATGGAATGAGCTGCCAGAGGAAGTGGTAGAGGCAGGTACAATTGCAACATTTAAGAGGCATTTGGATGGATATATGAATAGGAAGGGTTTGGAGGGATATGGGCTGGGTGCTGACGGGTAGGACTAGATTGGGTTGGGATATCTGGTCAGCATGGATGGGTTGGATGGAAGGGTCTGTTTCCATGTTGTACATCTCAATGACTCTGACTCTAAATGGCCAGTTTCCACACCACAGTGGTTCTACGGGAAACCCATTTGGACAGGTACCGAATAGGAAATGTTTGGATCCATGTGGACCAAGGGGAGGCAGGTGAGATTACCTCAGTTTGGAATTATGTTTGACATGGATTGATTGGATCACAGGGTCTGTTTCCATGCTACATAACATTACGACTCTAATTCTTGCTATCTCTGCATTCCTCCCTCTTCACATCTCTCCCTATCTCTGTCACCTCACCCAGCCTCACAACTCTTCCTTATCTTCAAAGTTTGTGAGAAGATTTGTAGCTCGGGTGATCGTTGTTGTGGTTCTGTTCGCCGAGCTGGGAATTTGTGTTGCAGATGTTTTGTCCCCTGTCTAGGTGACATCCTCAGGGCTTGGGAGCCTCCTGTGAAGCCCTTCTGTGATGTTTCCTCCAGCATTTATAGTGGTTCAGGAACTGACAACCGGAAGCGGCAGAGACAGGCCACTATAAATGCCGGAGGAAAAATCATAGAAGCGCTTCACAGGAGGCTCCCAAGCACTGAGGATGTCACCTAGACAGGGGACGAAACGTCTGCAACACAAATTTCCAGCTCGGCGAACATCTTCCTTATCTCTAATAATTCCTCTCCAGCCTCAGACACCTCCCTAACTCTAATCCCCTCCAGTCTCTGAAAGTTGTGCTATATGTGCCTTTCTTTGATTGCAGCCTTTAGGATATCCCATTTTTATTTCTCACTTGATGATGGCCCTTTCAGATTCCTGCATCGAGCTCCAGAATTTCCTCCTAAACCGCTCCATCTCACTTTCCTCCCAAACACATTCACCAATCATGTGTCATCTAATCTACTATCATTTTTTCTGATCTGGTTTCAAAGGTGGCCGGTCATATTCCTATATTAAGTTTGTTGAGGTTTACAGCACAGAAAAAGGCTCTGTGGGCCATTGAGTCTGTGCCAATAAAGAAAACTATAACCAAACTATCCTGATCCATTTTCCAATACACTGTCATTCGCACCATCTGTCTTGGTATCACAGTGTGCACCAAAATGTGTCTTAAATGCTGTTGGGAATTCTGTGTCTCCCACCCTCCCAGACAGTGAGGTTTAGTGCAACTGTTGCTCGATGATGGCATCACCCACAGGAACACAGAGCAGCTGGGTCTGTGCAAACCAGAGATCGCCCACACATTGGGAAGGATGGCAGGGTCCCTGAGAGGGGGCACAGGGGATTTACCAGGATGGTTCAAGGAATGGGGGATTGTAGCAGCATGTTTTGGATATTCTTTTACATTATTCATTGGTCTGATATAGTTGTTGCTGATACATTGGGTAGATAATATCGATATACAATAGATGGACTCTCCTTCCCAACCTCTCCCCTTGCCTGGGCTGGGGTAACCTTCAGGTTAAAACACCACCAGTCATCTCTCCCTAATGAGAGAGCAGCCTCTCTGGTAGGACAATACTGACTTTGCCTCTACACAGTGATGTCACTGTACCTCGGGGGTGGGGAGAGGGAATGCTGAAGGTGGTGGATGGGACACCACTCAGGCACAGTGCTTTGTCCTGGAAGATGTTCACTTTCTTTAACATTGCTGGGGGGGTGGGGGGGGGCACTGATGCAGGCAAGTGGAGAATGTTCCAACACAACCCTGATGTGTACCTTATAGAGAGCAAACAGACATTGGGGAATCAGGGGTTTGGAGAAACTGAGATTGCTCTCCTTGTAGCAAAGGAAATTGAGGGGAGCTGTGACAGAGGGGTTTACAAAAGTTACCCGTTATAATAATAAACCTGACACCCATCAGCTCATTATACAAGGATTACAGGACACATTGAAGGTGTGGGGAGAACTATTGCGAGAATGGGATGATTTGAAGGAGAACTTTTCTGCAGTAAATGGGATTGAGCTGGAACACAATGTTCACGCACAATGTGAATATCCAGGTCCTGATGAATTGAGTAAGAGTTTGGCGTTACAGAACTGAGATTACCATCTGAATACCCACCTGTAGTATCCTGTAATACAAGTTTATAAAATCCGTCACTGTCAGTTCAGGTTAGAAACTCACACCATCCCCTCCTCCTGGCCCAGGATGACTGGACACATTACCCCTTGTGGAGGTCAGCAGTTAGTTCAGGGGGAAATCTATGTGGGTTTCTATGAGTTTCCACCTTGGGACTTCATGTGACTGAACAGGGCAGATCTTTCATAGATGGGACAGAATGACCCAAGAGTCAGTGAGATGTGAAGAGCAGGATTTCCTTCCTTTTCTTTCCTTCCGTGTTGCCGCTGTGCCTCATCAATAAGACATGGGGGGTGAAAGGCTCATGCAGCTCGATGGGCAAGTTGTCTCCATTCTGACCAATGAGCAGCAAGCTCCTCCCAGTCATCCCATAGAGTCTCACGAAAAACAGAGCAACACTGCACGCTTCCCACTGCCCAGGATTCCCAGTATACGTTTAGAATAATTGCGGGGTGGGAATCTGTCAGAAAAGGCATAACTGTAAAGGTCTAAGAGGATTGTGAAGGGAGAGAGATGCACAGGAGAAGGGGGCAACAAGTTGCCAGATGGAGTATAATTTGGGAAAATGGGAAGTTGGTCATTTTGGAGGGGATAATAAAAGAACAGAGTGCTATTTATATGGTGGAAACTGTAGAAAACTGCACCACAAAGGGACCGGGGTAATTGTGCTGAAAACACAGGAAGCAGCAGATTCTGGGTCAGTCACGGAATCAAGGGTTCGGCTTCAGATTCGTCAATTTTAAGGCAACACCGACAACAGTAATTGGTTTCAGTAACAATGGAGCTGGGGTGAGGGGGATGTGGGATATGGGTAAATTAATGTTATTTCTGCAATTATAATTTCTGATACAAGGTAAATGAACTCACACCAGTGTGTAACTGTTTCAGCCAAGAGCTGAGTCATCAAGAATGGAAACTATGTGGAGGAAATATATAATTGTTTTTGTATTAGCTAACATTGTATGTCAGCATGAAACGTGATTGCAAAACAATGGTAGATTTTATGGGCAAATAGATAATGTTGTGAGGGGATGCAGTCAAGCTAGAAAGCCTGTATAAACAGTAGGTTTCCCATTTTTACAGAGACACAGGAACAAACCCAAACTAAAGAGGTCATAGAGATCAGAGTGTTCTCGGGAGAGGCACAGATGGAAAGAGTAGATACTGATGAAGAAAGAATATGCCTAACAATGACCTGCAGTGGGATGGGGTCAAACGGCCTTGTGAGGCCAGAACTAAGCATTTTGTCACAGACAAGGCCGGATGAGCAGGAGTGGTGGGAATAGTCTTCGGGAAGTGGAGGATGCAAACGTGGGGGGGGGGGGGGGGGGCGGGGGGGATGGGGGGAAACAATGAAATAAGAAACCCTATGTAGGAAACAAATTATATAAATATCGAGAGTTTGTTGAATTTGGTGTGTGTATGCCCTCTGCCTGGCACTGGTCATCACAACGAATTGCAAGTGTAAAAATAAAGGACACTACTGATTCCGATCTTGTCTCAGACTGCAATGATTGAAGTGTGTGAGCTTTGTTTCTCACAGGGAGACAAGCAACGTTTACCAGATTGGAATTCCTGGTGTTTGTGATTGTGTGAATGTCTGATCAGAAGGTCACCTTGGGGTCAGATATAACAGCAATATTGGAAAGAATGTAGTTGTACATCAGATATTTCCCAGTGGGAGGGAGGGGCTCAGCAGTAAGGGAAAGGAATTTGTAATAGCAACTGAAGGCAATGGTTTTAACCATTACAATGTTTCACTGGAGAAAATTGCAGCCAATCGAGTAGTGGGAGCGTGGTAAGTAGTTTGATAACTGAGTAACAGTGGAGTAATGGAGAGGGATGATGGGGAGGGAGAGCTGGGCAGTGTCAGTTTACATGTGAAACCTAACACAGCGCTTTTGGACAATGTCACCTCCTGGCAGTATGTAGGTGAGAAACAGGAGGGTCCAAGGATAGATCGGTAGATTCCCTACAGTGTGGAAACAGTCCCTTCGTCCCAACAAGTCCACACCGACCCTCCGAAGAGGAACCCATCCAGACCCATTCCCCTATGTTTACCACTGATTAATGCACGTAACACGACAGGCACTTTAGCATGGCCATTTCACCTAACCTGCACATCTTTGGACTGTGGGAAGAAACCGGAGCACCCGGAGGAAACCCACGCAGACACTGGGAGAAAGTGCAAACTCCACACACAGTCGCCCGAGTCTGGAATCGAACCTGGGTCCCTGGTCCTGTGAGACAGCAGTGCTCACCATTGAGCCACCGTGCTGGCCAACCCTTGAGGGACACCACATGCAATGAATTCAGAAAGGAAATCAGAGAGGGTATCACAGCTACAGAAGTTACCATTGTCGAGGACGGTCTGCCTCCTGAGTCAGTATGGGTGGAAATTAGGATCAGTAAGGGAGCAGTCACCTCATTAGGGGTTTACTACAGACCCCCCCCCCCCCCCCCCCGCGCCCCCCCCAACAGCAGCAGGGAGATTGAAGAAAGCATAGGTCAGCAGATGTTGGTAAAGAGTGAATGTAATAGGGTTGTTGTAATGGGTGACTTTAACTTTCTCAATATTGATTGGAAACCTCCTTCGAGCAGATGGTTTGGAAGGAGCTATTTTTGTAAGGTGTTTCATGAGGGTTTCCTAACTCAGCACATTGAAGCGGCCGACGAGGGGGGAGACCCTTTTGATTTTGGTGCTCGGCAATGAGCCAGGGCAGGTGTCAGATCTTGCGGTGGGAGAGCATTTTGGTGATAGTGACCACAACTGCCTCACATTCTATATAGCCATGGAGAAGGAGAGAAGCAAGCACAATGGGAGGATATTTAATTGGGGAAAAGGAAACTATGATACTATCAGACGTGAGTTGGGAAGCATGGACTGGGAGCAATTATTCCATGGAAAGGCCACGACAGACATGTGGAGACGGTTTAAGGAAAAGTTGTTGCGAGTGATGCACAAATGTGTCCCTCTGAGACAGGCAAGAAGGGGCAAGATAAAGGAACCTTGGATGTCGAGAGCTTCTTTTTGAAAGAAAGAAGGCAGCTTACGTAAGGTGGAGGAAGGAAGGGTCTTGCTCAGCTCTAGAGGATTACAGGCAGGCGAGGAAGGAGCTCAAAAATGGCCTGAGGAGATACAGGAGGGGGGCAGGAAAAAGGCTTGACAGGAAGGATTAGGGAGAATCCAAAGACATTTTACACGGATGTGAGGAGTAAGACAATGATCAAAGAAAGAGTAGGGCCGCTCAGGGATAGCATAGGGAACTTGTGTGTAGAGTCTGAGGAGGCAGGGGAACCCCCTAAATGAGTTTTTTGCTTCTGTCGTTACTAAAGAGAAGGATCTTGTAGTGAATGAAACCATTGAGGAGCAGGTAAGAATGCTGGAACAGATAGAGATTGAGGAAGCTGATGTGCTGAACATTTTGACAAACATTAAGATTGACAAGTCGCCAGGGCCAAACCAGATTTGTCCTCGGCTGCTTTGGGAAGTGAGAAATGTGATTGCTTCGCTGCTTGCGAAGATCCTTACATCCTCGGTCTCCATTGGAGTCGTACCTGAGGACTGGAGGGAGGCAAATATAATTCCTCTCTTCAAGAAAGGAAATAGGGAAATCCCAAGCAATTACAGACCAGACACTCTCACGTCTGTCGTCTGTAAGGAGTTAGAAAGGATTCTGAGGTACAGGATTTATGAGCATCTGGAAGAGCATGGCTTGATTTAATGCAATCAACACGGCTTTGTGAGGGGCACGTCATGCCTCACAAACCTTACTGAGTGCTTTGAGGATGTTACTAGGCAAGTTGATGAGGGTCGAGCTGTGGATGTGGTGTATATGGACTTCAGTAAGGCATTTGACAAGGTTCCCCATGGTAGGTTCATTCAGAAGGTCAGGAGGAATGGGATACCGGGAAACTTAGCTGTCTGGATACAGAATTGGCTGGCCAACAGAAGACAGCGAGTGGTAGTAGAAGGAAAATATTCTGCCTGGAAGTCAGTGGTGAGTGGTGTTCCACAGGGCTCTGTCCTTGGGCCTCTACTGTTTGTAATTTTTATTAATGACTTGGATGAGGGGATTGAAGGAGTGGTCAGCAAGTTTGCAGACGACACAAAGGTTGGCGTGTCGTTGACAGTATAGAGGGTTATTGTAGGCTGCAGCGGGACATTGACAGGATGCAGAGATGGGCTGAGAGGTGGCAGATGGAGTTCAACCTGGATAAATGGAGGTGATGCATTTTGGAAGGTCAAATTTGAAAACTGAGTACAGGATTAAAGACAGGATTCTTGGCAGTGTGACGGAACAGAGGGATCTTGGTGTGCAGGTACATAGATCCCTTAAAATGGCTACCCAAGTGGACAGGGTTGTTAAGAAAGCATATGGTGTTTTGGCTTTCATTAACAGAAGGATTGTGTTTAAGAGCCGTGAGATCTTGATACAGCTCTATAAAACTTTGGTTAGAACGCACTTGGAATACTGTATCCAGTTCTGGTCGCCCTATTATAGGAAAGATGTGGATGCTTTGGAGAGGGTTCAGGGGAGGTTTACCAGAATGCTGCCTGGAATGGAGGGCTTATCTAACAAAGAGAGATTGACTGAGCTCGGACTTCTTTCAGTGGAATAAAGAAGGAAGGCAGGGGACCTAATTGAGGTGTACAAGATAATGAGAGGCATAGATAGAGTTGATAGCCAGAGACTTTTTCCCAGGGCAGAAATTGTTAACACGAGAGGTCATAGTTTTAAGCTGTTTGGAGAAAAATATAGAGGGGATGTCAGAGGCGGGTTCTTTACACAGAGAGTTGTGAGAGCATGGAATGCGTTGCAAGCAGCAGTTGTGGAAGCAAGGTCATTGGGGATATTTAAGAGACTGCTGGACATGCATATAGTAATAGATATTTGAGGGTTCATACTTTAGGTTTCCCTTACATAAGGATCAATGGTCGGCACAACATCAAGGGCTGAAGGGCCTGTTCTGTGCTGTACTGTTCGATGTCCTATGTTCTATGTTCTATGTTCTATGTTCTATGAAGTGTATCTGTACCTTTCGACCATCCGCACCCTGTACTGACAGATAGTGCTCCCTCAATACCTTAGAAACCATCCCCTCAGTACGTTTATCCCCAAAGCACCTCGACAGAACATTCATGCCTTCAACACCTCAGAAAGCAAACCTGTTGCCCCCTTGGACCGTGTTCATCCCCAAACCTGTTCTCACTGGGATGACCCACAGCCACCCCCAAGATTGGAGCCCAGGGCCCAGAACAGTATTTGAGTCTCTGGATTGATCATACAAACCCTAAGATGTGGAAGCAGGTCATTCGGCCTATCAGGTTCACACTGACCCTCGGCAGAGCATCCCCCCTACCCCCTCTATCCCCGGATCCCTTCATTTCCTCTGACTAACCGACCCAGCCTGCACATCTTTGGACAGTGGTTGGGAACTGGAGCACCCGGAGGCTGACACGGGGAGAATGTGCCAACTCCACACAGACAGTAGACCGAGGCTTGAATCGATCCCCGGGTGGGCTGAGGCAACACTGAGCCCCGGTGACCATCCCACCATCTCCTCCCTGTTGATGACCGTTTGATGTCTGTACCCGGGGAGTATCGAACTTGTCTAGCGCTTATTTAAGAAAGATTAGGGACAAGGGCAATGCCTCCACAACCTCAAGATGCTTGGTCCCCCTCGAAAAAATATTTATATCAATTTCAAAAAGATGCTTTATTCACAAAAAAACTTTACGTACAAACATAGTCACTGAAGTTCGGTTCGGTACAGTCTTTACAACAAGTCATTGTCATGACATATATACTCCCCTTGGCTGATTAACTGAACTGTTAGCCCTGAGCTGTTCCTTCTGAATTAACATCACAAAGTTACATTGAGAAGGATCTTTGTGAAGTGCCCGTGCTCTGTATCTGTTCTCCCATGTACCCCGCCCTCCGAATACAATACCTTACAAAGCCTTAAACCTGTTTGTCAACTTTCAACAGGAGCAGCCTCAGGGCATTGCACACAGACTGAATTACTCAGTGACGCTTGGATCAGGTCAAATTCTCAAGCAAACAGATGGTGGGGAAATTCAGCAGAATTCAGCAGGTAGCAACGGTGAAGAGAGAGAGGTACAATTCGCATTTCAAGTGACCCTTCCTCAAAACGGTCTGTTCTGAAGGAACTTTCCTGCAGAAATCACTGGATTGAAAGGTGAACACTCTCTCTGTCTCTTTCTCCCTCCCCCTTCAGAGATGCTGCCGGACATGCTGAGTTTCTTCAGCAATCTCTGTATTGATGGTTCAGGTCTCCAGCGCGTCCGTACAGATTAATTTTAGTGTTGAATTCTCATGCTTACTCTATTAAAGGGATTGAAACCCTCTGCTACAAAGGGGGTCAGTTACCAGAGCTAACAGGTTCGTGATGCCAACATTGTTGGCTCAATCTCTATCATGTCTGAAATTAAAATGAAGGTCCCAGATTCTCAACCTCACCCCTCACCTGAGGAGTGTGACCCTCCAGGCCTCTCTCTCTGACAAGACAGCAGCTCTCGGGTCCTCCTGGTCTATAATAACTTCCCAACTTTAAAAGGGCACTCCAGTAAGAGAGCTCTTTACATGGTTCAGGTCAAAATCCTGGAGCTCCCTCCCTAACATCACTGTGGGACACCCAAGGACTGCAGCAGGAGAGTACAGCTCATCCACACCTTCCAGACAACTATTAGAGGGTGTGGGAATCACATACAAGCCACATGTGAAAATAAGTTTTATAACAGGGTCACGGTGGATGGTCACTAACTCTGTTTCTTTACCTCTGTTCAAATCAGCGTAATGAAGAAGCTAAGGGTGGGTTGAAAATGACAATGATAGCTTTCGTAGGTTGGTGTTTATTAGAGTTTGTATCGACAGTATGAATGTTTGAGCACTTATTCAAGGGCATGCAGGTCTCTGCCAGAGGAAGTGATGGGGGCTGCTACAATTGTGACATTTAAAAGGCATCAGGATGAGTATGTGAATAGGAAGGGTTTAGAGGGATATCAGCCAAGTGCTAGCTAATGGAATGAAATGAGATGAGAATATCTGGTTGGTATGGACGCGTTGGACAGGAGGGTCCATTTCCAAGCTGTGCACCTCTGTGACTCTGTGCCTCTGAATAGTCTATTACAGAGAGTTTCAGACAGGGTTTGGTTTGTGTGTCTCTCTCATGCTTCCTCAGAATCTGCAAACCCTATGTCTCCAAATTTCCACAAGACTCCATGAAACAGAAAAAAAGAGGGTCAGTACTGAGGGAGTGCTGCACTGTCAGAGGGTCAGTACTGAGGGAGTACTGCACTGTCAGAGGGTCTGTACTGAGGGAGTGCTGCACTGTCAGAGGGTCAGTACTGAGGGAGTGCCGCACTGTCAGAGGGTCAGAACTGAGGGAGTGCTGAACTGTCAGAGGGTCAGTGCTGAGGGACTGCTGCACTGTCAGAGGGTCAGTACTGAGGGAGTGCTGCACTGTCAGAGGGTCAGTACTGAGGGAGTGCTGCACTGTCAAAGGGTCAGGACTGAGGGAGTGCTGCACTATCAGAGGGTCAGTAATGAGGGAGTGCTGCACTGTCAGAGTGTCAGAACTGAGGGAGTGCTGCACTGTCAGAGGGTCAGTACTGAGGGAGTGCTGCAATGTCAGAGGGTCAGTACTGAGGGAGTGTTGTACTGTCAGATGGTCAGTACTGAGGGAGTGCTGCACTGTCGGAGGGTCAACACTGAGGGAGTGCTGCACTGTCGGAGGGTCAGTAGTGAGGGAGTGTTGCACTGTCGGAGGGTCAGTACTGAGGGAGTGCTGCACTGTCGGAGGGTCAACACTGAGGGAGAGCTGCACTATCGGAGGGTCAACACTGAGGGAATGCTGCAGAGTCAGAGGGTCAGTACTGAGGGAGTGCTGCACTGTCAGAGGGTCAGCACTGAGGGAGTGCTGCACTGTCAGAGGGTCAGTACTGAGGGAGTGCAGTAATGTCAGAGGGTTAGAACTGTGGGAGAGCTGCACTGTCAGATGGTCAGTCATGTGGGAGTGCTGCACTGTCAGAAAGACAGTAATGAGGGAATGCTGCACTGTCAGAGGGTCAGTACTGTGGGAATGCTGCACTGTCAGAGGGTCAGTACTGAGGAAGTGCTGCACTGCGAGAGGGTCAGTACTGAGGGAGTGCCGCACTGTCAGAGGTTGAGTACTGAGGTAGCGCTGCACTGTTAGATGGTCAGTACTGAGAGAGTGCTTCACTTTCAGATGGTCAGTACTGAGGGAGTGCTGCACTGTCAGAGGGTCAGTACTGAGGGCGTGCTGCACTGTCAGAGGGTCAGTACTGAGGGAGTGCTGCACTGTCAGAGGGTCTGTACTGAGGGAGCGGTGCATTCTCAGAGGGTCAGTGCTGAGGGAGCACTACGCTGTTAGATTGTCAGAACTAAAGGATCGCTGCACTAGCAAAGAGCTGCAAGGTCATAGGGTCAGTTCTGCGGGAATGCTGCACTGTTAGAGGGTCAGTACTGAGGGAGTGCTGCACTGTCAGAGGGTCAACACTGAGGGAGTGCAGTAATGTCAGAGGGTTAGTACTGTGGGAGTGCTGCACTGTCAGATGGTCAGTACTGAGGGAGTGCTGCACTGTCAGATGGTCAGTACTGAGGGAATGCTGCACTGTCAGAAGGTCAGTACTGAGGTAGCGCTGCACTGTTTGATGGTCAGGACTGAGGGAGTGCTGCACCGTCAGAGGGTCAGTACTGAGGGAGTGATGCATTGTCAGAGGGTCAGTAATGAGGGAGTGTTGCACTGTCAGAGGGTCAGTACTGAGGGAATGCTGCACTGTCAGAGGGTCAGTACTGAGGGAATGCTGCACTGTCAGATGGTCAGTACTGAGGGAATGCTGCACTGTCAGAGGGTGAGTACTGAGGTAGCGCTGCACTGTTAGATGGTCAGGATTGAGGGAGTGCTGCACTGTCAGAGGGTCAGTACTGAGGGAGTGCTGCACTGTCAGAGGGTCAGTAATGTGGTAGTGCTGCACTGTCAGAGGGTCAGTAATGAGGGAGTGTTGCACTGTCAGAGGGTGAGTACTGAGGTAGCGCTGCACTGTTAGATGGTCAGTACTGAGGGAGTGCTGCACTGTCAGAGGGTCAGGACTGAGGGAGTGCTGAACTGTCCGAGGGTCAGTACTGAGGGAGTGCAGAAATGTCAGAGGGACAGTAATGAGGGAGTGTTGCACTCTCAGAGGGTCAGGACTGAGGGAATGCTGCACTGTCAGAGGGTCAGTACTGAGGGAATGCTGCACTGTCAGATCGTCATTACTGAGGGAATGCTGCACTGTCAGAGGGTGAGTACTGAGGTAGCGCTGCACTGTTAGATGGTCAGGATTGAGGGAGTGCTGCACTGTCAGAGGGTCAGTACTGAGGGAGTGCTGCACTGTCAGAGGGTCAGTAATGTGGTAGTGCTGCACTGTCAGCGGGACAGTAATGAGGGAGTGTTGCACTGTCAGAGGGTGAGTACTGAGGTAGCGCTGCACTGTTAGATGGTCAGTACTGAGGGAGCGCAGTAATGTCAGAGGGACAGTAATGAGGGAGTGTTGCACTCTCAGAGGGTCAGGACTTAGGGAATGCTGCACTGTCAGAGGGTCAGTACTGAGGGAATGCTGCACTGTGAGATAGTCAGTATTGAGGGAGTGCCGCACTGTCAGAGGGTCAGTGCTGAGGGAGTGCTGCACTGTCAGAAGATCAGTACTGCAGGAGTGCTGCACTGTCAGAGGGTCAGCACTGAGGGAGTGCTGCACTGTCATAGAGTCAGTACTGAGGGAGCGGTGCATTCACTGAGGGCTCGTACTGAGCGAGCGCTACACTGTCAGAATGTCAGAACTAAAGGAGCGCTGCACTGTCAAAGATCTGCACTGCCAGAGGGTCAGTACTGAGGGTGTACCGCACTGTCACACGGTCGGTATGGGGGCAGTGCCACTCTGACACATGGTCAGTACTGAGGAGGTTCTGCACTTTGTGAGCGTCAGTACTGAGGGAGTGCCGCACTGTCAGAGGGTCAGTGCTGAGGGAGTGCCGCACTGTCAGAGGGTCAGTACTGAGGGAGTGCTGCACTGTCAGTGGGTCAGTAATGAGGTACTGCTGCACTGCCAGAGGATGAGTACTGAGGGATCACTGCACTGTCGGACAGTCAGTAGTGAGGGACTGCTGCATTACCAGACAGCCATTTCTGAGGAGGATTACACTGTCAAAGGGTCAGTACTGAGGGAGCACTGCACTGTCAGAGGTTTAGTCCAGAGGGAATGCCGCACTGCCTGAGGCTCTGTACTCTGAGAGCACTGCACCATCAGAGGGTCAGTACTGAACGAGCACGACACTGTCAGAGGGTCAGTACTGAGGGAGCATGCATTATCAAAAGGTCACGACTGAGGGAGCGCTACACAGTGAGAGTGTCAATTCTGAGTGAGTGCAATTTCAGAGAGTCAGTACAGAGAGAGTGCTGCACAGTCAGATGGTCAGTACTGAGAGAGTGCAGCACTATCAGATGGTCAGTACTGAGAGAGTGCTGCACTGTCAGAGGGTCAGTTCTGAGGGAGTGCTGCACTGTCAGAGGGTCAGTACTGAGGGAGTGCCGCACTGTCACAGGGTCAGTTTTGAGGGAGTGCTGCACTGTCAGAGAGTCAGTACTGAGTAAGCACCACAATGTCAGAGTTTCAGTCCAGACGGCAAGCCTCACTATCAGAGGCTCATCACTGAGAGAGCACTGCACCATCAGAGGGTCAGTCCTGAGGGAGTGCCTCATTGACAGAGGGTCAGTACTGAGGGAGTGCTGCTCTGTCAGAGGGTCAATACTGCGGGAGTGCTGCACTGTCAGAGGGTTAGTACATAGAGAGTGCTGCACTGTCAGGTAGACAGTACTGAGGCACTGCTGGACTGTCAGCTGTGCAGGACCGAGGCAGAAAGTCAGTGCTGAAGGACTGCTAGACTGTCAATGAGTCAGTACTGAGGCAGTGCTGCACTGTCAGAGAGTCAGTTATGATGGAGTCCTGTACTGTCAGAGGTTTTGTGCTGAGATTGGGCCACACTGTCGGAGGTCAGTATAGGGCCACTTCCACACAGTCAGAGAGTCAGTACTGAGGAAGTGGATCGCTATCAGAGGATCAGTGTGGAGGGAGTGCAGCATTGTCAGAGGGTCAGTGTGGAGGGAGTGCAGCATTGTCAGAGGATCAGTGTGGAGGGAGAGCAGCATTGTCAGTGGATCAGTGTGGAGAGAGAGCAGCATTGTCAGAGGGTCAGTGTGGAGGGAGTGCAGCATTGTCAGAGGGTCAGTGTGGAGGGAATGTAGCATTGTCAGAGGATCAGTGTGGAGGGAGTGCAACATTGTCAGAGGATCAGTGTGGAGGGAGTGAAGCATTGTCAGAGGGTCAGTGTGGAGGGAGTGCAGTATTGTCAGAGGGTCAGTGTGGAGGGAATGCAGCATTATCAGAGGGTCAGTGTGGAGGGAGTGCAGAATTGTCAGAGGGTCAGTGTGGAGGGAGTGCAGCATTGTCAGAGGATCAGTGTGGAAGGAATGCAGCATTATCAGAGGGTCAGTGTGGAGGGAGTGCAGAATTGTCAGAGGGTCAGTGTGGAGGGAGTGCAGTATTGTCAGAGGGTCAGTGTGGAGGGAGTGCAGCATTGTCAGAGGGTCAGTGTGGAGGGAATGCAGCATTATCAGAGGGTCAGTGTGGAGGGAGTGCAGAATTGTCAGAGGGTCAGTGTGGAGGGAGTGCAACATTGTCAGAGGATCAGTATGGAGGGAGTGCAGTATTGTCAGAGGGTCAGTGTGGAGGGAATGCAGCATTATCAGAGGGTCAGTGTGGAGGGAGTGCAGAATTGTCAGAGGGTCAGTGTGGAGGGAGTGCAGCATTGTCAGAGGATCAGTGTGGAAGGAATGCAGCATTATCAGAGGGTCAGTGTGGAGGGAGTGCAGAATTGTCAGAGGGTCAGTGTGGAGGGAGTGCAGTATTGTCAGAGGGTCAGTGTGGAGGGAGTGCAGCATTGTCAGAGGGTCAGTGTGGAGGGAGTGCAGCATTGTCAGAGGGTCAGTGTGGAGGGAATGCAGCATTATCAGAGGGTCAGTGTGGAGGGAGTGCAGAATTGTCAGAGGGTCAGTGTGGAGGGAGTGCAGTATTGTCAGAGGGTCAGTGTGGAGGGAGTGCAGCAATGTCAGAGGGTCAGTGTGGAGGGAGTGCAGTATTGTCAGAGGGTCAGTGTGGAGGGAGTGCAGCATTGTCAGAGGATCAGTGTGGAAGGAGTGCAGCATTGTCAGAGGGTCAGTGTGAAGGGAGTGCAGCATTATCAGAGGATCAGTGTGGAGGGTGTGCAGCATTGAGAGAGGGTCAGTGTGGAGGAGTGCAGCATTGTCAGAGGATCAGTGTTGTGGGAGAGCAGCATTGTCAGAGGATCATTGTGGAGGGAGGTCAGCATTGTCAGAGGGTCAGTGTGGAGGGAGTGCAGCATTGTCAGAGTGTCAGTATGGACGGAGTGCAGCATTGTCAGAGGGTCAGTGTGGAGTGAGTGCAGCATTGTCAGAGGATCAGTTTGGAGGGAGTGCAGCATTGTCAGAGGATCAGTATGGAGGGTGTACAGGATTGTCAGAGGATCAGTGTGGAGCGAGTGCAGCATTGTCATAGGATCAGTGTGGAGGGAGTGCAGCATTGTCAGAGGGTCAGTGTGGAGGGAGTGCAGCATTGTGAGAGGGCCCGGACTGAGAGATTGGTGTGCAGTGAGAGGGTCAGTCATGATGAAGTGCAAACTCTCTGAGGGTCAGTGCTAATGGATGGCCATGCCATCAGAGTGTCGCACTGTGAGAATTTTACGACTGAGGGATCACCACGCTGTGAAAGGTTTAGAACTGAGGGAGCATGGCACTCTGAGGCGATTAGTTCTGACGGATCACCGCGCTGTGAGAGGTTCAGTCCTGAGGGATCGTCACGCTATGTGTCGCACCGTCAGTACTGAATGATTGCTGCATTGCCAGAGGGTCAGTACTGAGAGAGTGATGCACACTCAAAGGGTCATTCTGAGGGAGTGCTGCACGGTCAGTGTGTCAGTTCTGAGGGAGTGTTGTTTCAGAGGGTCAGTACTGAGGGAGTTCTGCAATGTCGGTGGGTGAGTACTGAGAAAATTCCACGTTATCGGAGGGTCGGTACCGATGGAGTGATGCACTGTGAGAGCATCTGGATTGAGGAAGTGCCACATTGTCGAAGGGGCAGTTCTGAGGGAATGCCGCACTGTATGAGTATCAGTACTGAGGGAATGCTGCACTGTAGAAATGTCAGTACAAAAAGAGAGCTGCAGAGTCAGAGGGTCAGTACTGAGGGAATGCTGTTCTGTCAGAGGGTCACTACTGAGGGAATGCTGCACTGTCAGAGAGTCAGTACTGAGGGAGTGCTGCACTGTCAGATGGTCAGTACTGAGGGAATGCTGCACTGTCAGAGGGTCTGTACTGAGGGAGTGATGCACTGTCAGAGGGTCACTAATGAGGGAGTGCTGCACTGTCAGAGGGACAGTACTGAGAGAGTGCTGCACTGTCAGATGGTCAGTACTGAGGGAGTGCTGCACTGCCAGAGGGTCAGTACTGAGGGAGTGCTGCACTGTCAGATGGTCAGTACTGAGGGAATGCTGTTCTGTGAGAGGGTCAGTACTGAGAGAATGCTGCACTGTCAGAGAGTCAGTACTGAGGGAGTGCTGCACTGTCAGATGGGTCAGCACTGAGGGAGCAAGACACTGTCAGAGGGTCAGTACTGAGGGAGTGCTGCACTGCCAGACGGTCTGTACGGAGCGAGTGCTGCACTTTCTGAGGTACTGAGGGAGCACTATCTGAGGTATTGAGGGAGTACTCACTGAGGTATTGAGGGAGAACTTTCTGGGTTTTGAGGAAGCACCATCTGAGGTATTGTGGGTGCACTTTCTGAGGTACTGAGGGACCACTATCTGAGGTAGTGAGGGAGCGCTTTCTGTGGTATTAAGGGAGCACTATCTGTGGTACTGAGGGAGCACTTTTAGAGATATTGAGGTAGCATTTTCTGAGGTACTGAGGGAGCGCTATCTGAGGTATTGAGGGAGCATTTTCTGAGGTATTAAGGGAGTACTATCTGAGTAACTCAGTGAGAAATATGTGAGGTATTGAGGGAGCACTATCTGATGTGCTGAGGGAGCACTTTTGGAGATATTGAGGGAGCATTTTCTGAGGTACTGAGGGAGTACTATCTGAGGTATTAAGGGAGTACTATCTGAGTAACTCAGTGAGAAATATGTGAGGTATTGAGGGAGCATTTTCTGAGGTACTGAGGGAGTACTATCTGAGGTATTGAGTGGGCACTTTCTGAGGTATTAAGGGAGTAGTATCTGAGGTACTGTGGGAGCACTATTTGAGTTATTGAGGGTGCACTATCTGATGAACTGAGGAATCACTATCTGAGGTATTGAGGGAGCACTATCTGAGGTACTGAGGAAGCACTATCTGAGGTATTGAGGAAACATTTTCTGAGGTACTGAAGGAGCACTTTCTGAGGTATTGAGAGAACACTATCTGAGGTACTCAGGAAGCACTATCTGAGGTATTGAGGGAGCACTTTCTGAGGTACTGAGGAAGCACTATCTGAGGTATTGAGGGAGCACCGTCTGAGGTATTGAGGGAGCAATACCTGAGGTACTGAGGGAGCACTTTCTGAGGTACTGAGGGAGCACTATCTGAGGTATTGAGGGAATACTATCTGATGTAATGAGGAAGCACTATCTGAGGTATTGAGGGAGTACTAAGTGAGGTGTTGAGGGGGCACTTTCTGGGTTTGAGAAAGCACTGTCTGAGGTATTGAGGGAGCACTTTCTGAGGTACTGAGGGAGCACTTTCTGAGGTATTGAGGGAGCACTATCTGAGGTGCTGAGGGAGCACTTTTTGAGATATTGAGGGAGCATTTTCCGAGGTACGGAGTGATCACTATCTGAGGTACTGAGGGAGCACATTTTTAGATATTGAGGAAGCACTTTCTGAGGTACGAAGGGAGCGCTATCTGAGGTATTGAGGGAGCACTTTCCGAGGTATTAAGAGAGTACTATCTGAGGTACTGAGGGAGAATTATCTGAGGTACTGAGGAAGCACTATCTGAGTTATTGAGGGAACACTATCTGATGTACTGAGGAAGCACTATCTGAGGAATTGAGGGAGCACTTTCTGAGGTACTGAGGAAGCACTATCAGAGGCATTGAGGGAGCACTATCTGAGATATTGAGGAAGAACGATCTGACGTATTGAGGGAGCAATTTCTGAGGAATTGAGGGAGAAATATCTGAGGTATTGAGGGAGCACTATTAAAGGCATTGAGGGAGCACTTTCTGAGGTACTGAGGCAGCAGTTTCTGAGGTACTGAGGGTGCACTATCTGAGGTATTGAGGGAGTACTATCTGATGTAATGAGGAAGCACTACCTGAGGTATTGAGGGAGCACTTTCTGAGGTACTGAGGGAGCACTTTCTGAGGTACTGAGGGAGCACTATCTGAGGTACTGACGAAGCACTATCTGAGGTACTGCGGAAGCACTGTCTGAGTTATTGAGGGAGCACTATCTGATGTACTGAGGAAGCACTATCTGAAGTATTGAGGGAGCACTTTCTGAGGTATTAAGGGAATACTATCTGAGGAACTCAAGGAGAACTATGTGAGGTACTGAGGAAGCACTATCTGAGGCACTGAGGAAGCTCTATCTGCGGTATTGAGGGAGCACTGTCTGAGGTACTGAGGAAGCACTATCTGAGATACTGAGGAAGCACTGTCTGAGGTATTGAGGGAGCACTGTCTGATGTACTGAGGGAGCACTATCTGATGTACTGAGGAAGCACAATCTGAGGTATTGAGGGAGCACTGTCTGAGGTACTGAGGGAGCACTATCTGAGGTACTGAGGAAGCACTATCTGAGGTATTGAGGGAGCACTGTCTGAGGTACTGAGGGAGCACTGTCTGAGGTACTGAGGGAGCACTATCTGAGGTACTGAGGAAGCAGTATCTGAGGTATTGAGGGAGCACTATCTGAGGTACTGAGTTAGCACTATCTGAGGTACTGAGGAAGCACTGTCTGGGGTATTGAGGGAGCACTATCTGACGTACTGAGGAAGCACTATCAGAGGTACTGATGGAGAACTATCTGAGGTACTGAGGATGCACTATCTGAGGTATTGAGGGAGCACTATCTGAGGTACTCAGGAAGCACTATCTGAGGCATTGAGGAAGCACTATCTGAGCTATTGAGGGAGCACTTTCTGAGGTACTGAGGAAGCACTATCTGAGGTATTGAGGGAGCACTATCTGAGGTATTGAGGGAGAAATACCTGAGGTACTGAGGGACACTTTCTGAGGTACTGAGGGAGCACTACCTGAGCTATTGAGGGTGTACAATCTGATGCACTGAGGAAGCACTATCTGAGGTATTGAGGGAGTACTAAGTGAGGTCTTGAGGGAGCACTTTCTGTGTTTTGAGGAAACACTATCTGTGGTATTATTGGAGCACTTTCTGAGGTACAGAGGGAGCACTTTCTGAAGTATTGAGGGAGCACTATCTGAGGGGCTGAGAGAGCACTTTTTGATATATTGAGGGAGCACTTCCTGAGGTATGGAGGGAGCACTATCTGAGGTCCAGAGGGAGCACTTTTTGAGATATTGAGGGAGCATTTTCTGAGGTACTGAGGGACCACTATCTGAGGTATTGAGGGAGCACTTTCTGAGATATTAAGGGAGTACTATCTGAGGAACTCAGGGAGAAATATGTGAGGTACTGAGGAAGCACTATCTGAGGTATTGAGGGACCACTATCTGACGTACTGAGGGAGCACTTTTCGAGATATTGAGGGAGCATTTTCTGAGGTACTGAGGGAGCACTATCTGAGGTACTGAGGAAACACTGTTTGAGATATTGGGGGAGCACATTCTGAGGTACTGAGGGAGCACTATCTGAGGAACTCAGGGAGAACTAAGTGAGGTACTGAGGAAGAACCTTTTGACATATTGAGGGAGCACTTTCTGAGGTATTGAGGAAGCACTATGTGAGGCATTGAGGGAGAACTATCTGAGGTACTGAGAAAGCACTATCTGTTGTACTGTGGAAGCAATATCTGAGGTATTGTGGGAGCACTTTCTGAAGTATTGAGGGAGCAATTTCTGAGGTAATGATGGAGCACTTTCTGAGGTATTGAGGGAGCACCATCTGAGCTATTGAGGGAGCACTTTCTGAGGTACTCAAGGAACACGTTCGATGGTACTGAGGGAGTACTTTCTGAGGTACTGCGGGAGCACTATCTGAGGTAATGAGGGAGAAATACCTGAGGTACTGAGGGACACTTTCTGAGGTACTGAGGGAGCACTATCTGAGGTATTGAGTGAATACTATCTGAAGTAATGAGGAAGCACTATCTGAGGTATTGAGGGAGTACTAAGTGAGGTCTTGAGGGGGCACTTTCTGGGTTTGAGAAAGCACTTTCTGAGGTATTGAGGGAGCACTTTCTGAGGTACTGAGGGAGCACTTTCTGAGGTATTGAGGGACCACTATCTGAGGTGCTGAGGGAGCGCTTTTTGAGATATTGAGGGAGCATTTTCCGAGGTACTGAGTGATCACTATCTGAGGTACTGAGGGAGCACATTTTGAGATATTGAGGGACCACTTTCTGAGGTATTGAGGGAGCATTTCCCGAGGTACTGAGTGATCACTATCTGAGGTACTGAGGGAGCACTTTTTGAGATATTGAGGGAGCACATTCTGAGGTACTGCGGGAGCACTATCTGAGGTATTAAGGGAGTATTATCTGAGGTACTGAGGGAGCACTACCTGAGCTTTTGAGGGTGTACAATCTGATGCACTGAGGAAGCACTATCTGAGGTATTGAGGGAGTACTAAGTGAGGTCTTGAGGGAGCACTTTCTGTGTTTTGAGGAAACACTATCTGTGGTATTATTGGAGCACTTTCTGAGGTACAGAGGGAGCACTTTCTGAAGTATTGAGGGAGCACTATCTGAGGGGCTGAGAGAGCACTTTTTGATATATTGAGGGAGCACTTTCTGAGGTATTGAGGGAGCACTATCTGAGGTCCAGAGGGAGCACTTTTTGAGATATTGAGGGAGCATTTTCTGAGGTACTGAGGGACCACTATCTGAGGTATTGAGGGAGCACTTTCTGCGGTATTAAGGGAGCACTATCTGAGGTACTGAGGGATCACTTTTTGAGATATTGAGGGAGCATTTTCTGAGGTACTGAGGGAGCGCTATCTGAGGTATTGATGGAGCACTTTCTGAGATATTAAGGGAGTACTATCTGAGGAACTCAGGGAGAAATATGTGTGGTACTGAGGAAGCACTATCTGAGGTATTGAGGGACCACTATCTGACGTACTGAGGGAGCACTTTTCGAGATATTGAGGGAGCATTTTCTGAGGTACTGAGGGAGCACTATCTGAGGTACTGAGGAAACACTGTTTGAGATATTGGGGGAGAACATTCTGAGGTACTGAGGGAGCACTATCTGAGGAACTCAGGGAGAACTAAGTGAGGTACTGAGGAAGAACTTTTTGACATATTGAGGGAGCACTTTCTGAGGTATTGAGGAAGCACTATGTGAGGCATTGAGGGAGAACTATCTGAGGTACTGAGAAAGCACTATCTGTTGTACTGTGGAAGCAATATCTGAGGTATTGTGGGAGCACTTTCTGAAGTATTGAGGGAGCAATTTCTGAGGTAATGATGGCGCACTTTCTGAGGTATTGAGGGAGCACCATCTGAGCTATTGAGGGAGCACTTTCTGAGGTACTCAGGGAACACGTTCGATGGTACTGAGGGAGTACTTTCTGAGGTACTGCGGGAGCACTATCTGAGGTATTGAGTGATCACTATCTGAGTTATTGAGGGAGCACTATCTGATGTACTGAGGAAGCACTATCTGAGGTATTGAGGGAGCACGATCTGAGGTATTGAGGGAGCACTATCTGAGATATTGAGGAAGCACTTTCTGAGGTACAGAGGGAGCACTTTCGATGGTATAGTGGGAGCACTATCTGAGGTATTGAGGGAGCACATTTTGAGATATTGAGGGAGCACTTTCTTAGGTATTGAGGGAGCATTTCCCGAGGTACTGAGTGATCACTATCTGAGGTACTGAGGGAGCACTTTTTGAGATATTGAGGGAGCACTTTCTGAGGTACTGCGGGAGCACTATCTGAGGCATTGAGGGAGCACTTTCCGAGGTATTAAGAGAGTACTATCTGAGGTACTGAGGGAGAACTATCTGAGGTACTGAGGGAGCACTATCTGAGTTATTGAGGGAGCACTATCTGATGCACTGAGGAAGCACTATCTTAGGTATTGAGGGAGCACTTTCTGAAGTACTGAGGGAGCACATTCAGAGGTATTGAGAGAGCACTATCTGAGGTACTGAGAGAGCACTTTTTGAGATATTGAGGGAGCACTTTCTGAGGTATTGAGGAAGCACTATCTGAGGCATTGAGTGAGAACTATCTGAGGGACTGAGGGAGCACTATCTGAGTTATTGAGGGAGCACTATCAGATGTACTGTGGAAACACTATCTGAGGTACTGAGGGAGCAATTTCTGAGGTATTGAGGGAAAACTATCTGAGGAATTGAGAGCACATTATCTGATGTACTGAGGGAGAAATATCTGATCTATTGAATGAGCACATTCTAAGGTATTATGGGAGCACATTCCGTGGTATTGAGGGAGCACTTTCTGAGGTATTGAGGGAGAACTATCTGAGATATTGAGGGAGAACGATCTGACGTATTGAGGGAGCACTTTCTGAGGTATGGAGGGAGAAATATCTGAGGTATTGAGGGAGCAATTTCTGAGGTATTGAGAGAGCACTTTCAGAGGCATTGAGGGAGCACTTTCTGAGGAACTGATGGAGCACTTTCTGAGGTACAGAGGGAGCACTTTCTGAGTTACTGAGGGAGCACTTTCAGAGGTATTGAGGGTGCACTATCTGATGTAATGAGGAAGCACTATCTGAGGTATTGAGGGAGCACTACCTGAGGTATTAAGGGAGTACTATCTGAGGTACTGAGGGAGCACTACCTGAGCTATTGAGGGTGCACAATCTGATGCACTGAGGAAGCACTATCTGAGGTATTGAGGGAGTACTTAGTGAGGTCTTGAGGGAGCACTTTCTGTGTTTTGAGGAAACACTATCTGTGGTATTATTGGAGCACTTTCTGGGGTACAGAGGGAGCACTTTCTGAAGTATTGAGGGAGCTCTATCTGAGGGGCTGAGAGAGCACGTTTTGAGATATTGAGGGAGCATTTTCTGAGGTACTGAGGGACCACTATCTGAGGTATTGATGGAGCACTTTCTGAGATATTAAGGGAGTACTATCTGAGGAACTCAGGGAGAAATATGTGAGGTACTGAGGAAGCACTATCTGAGGTATTGAGGGACCACTATCTGAGGTACTGAGGGAGCACGTTTTGAGATATTGAGGGAGCATCTTCTGAGTTACTGAGGGAGCATTATCTGAGGTACTGAGGAAACACTGTTTGAGATATTGGGGGAGCACATTCTGAGGTACTGAGGGAGCACTATCTGAGGAACTCAGGGAGAACTAAGTGAGGTACTGAGGAAGCACTTTTTGACATATTGAGGGAGCACTTTCTGAGGTATTGAGGAAGCACTATGTGAGGCATTGAGGGAGAACTATCTGAGGTACTGAGAAAGCACTATCTGTTGTACTGTGGAAGCAATATCTGAGGTATTGTGGGAGCACTATCTGAAGTATTGAGGGAGCAATTTCTGAGGTAAAGATGGAGCACTTTCTGAGGTATTGAGGGAGCACTATCTGAGCTATTGAGGGAGCACTTTCTGAGGTACTCAGGGAACACGTTCGATGGTACTGAGGGAGTACTTTCTGAGGTACATGAGAGACCACTTTCTGAGGTATTGAGTGAGCACTTTCTGAGGTACTGAGGGAGCACTTTCTGAGGTACTGAGGGAGCACTATCTGAGGTATTGAGGGAGTACTAACTGAGGTTTGAGGGAGCACTATCTGGGTTTTGAGGAAGCACTATCTGAGGTAATGTGGGTGCACTTTCTGAGGTACTGAGGGAGCACTTTCTGAGGTATTGATGAAGCACACTCTGAGGTATTCTGGGAGCACTATCTGAGGAAATGAGGGAGCACTATCTGAGGTATTGAGGAAGCACTTTCTGAGGTATTGAGGAAACACAATCTGATGTATTGAGGAAGCACTTTATGAGGTATTGAGGGGCACTTTCTGAGGTATTGAGGGAGCATTATCTGAGGTAATGAGGGTGCACTTTCTGAGGTATTGAGGAAGCACTTTCTGAGGTATTGAGGGAGCACTTTCATATGTACTGAGGGAAAAGTATCTGAGGTACTGAGGGAGCAGTTTCTGAGGTATTGAGGGAGCACTTTGTGACGTACTGAGGAAGCACGAACTGAGGTTCTGAGTGAGTACTATCTGAGTTACTGAGCAAGCAGTTTCTGAGGTATTGAGGGAGCACTTTCTGAGGTACTGCGGGAGAACTATCTGAGGTATTGAGGGAGAACTATCTGAGGAATTGTGGGAGAACTATCTGAGGTATTGAGGGAGAACTTCCTGAGGTATTGAGGGAGCACTTTCAGAGGTATTGAGGGAGCACTATCTGAGGTATTGAGGGAGCACATTCTGAGCGGTTGAGGAAGCACTTTCTGAGGTACTGAGTGAGAACTATGTGAGGTACTGAGGGAGAACTATCTGAGGTATTGACGGAGCAGTTTCTGAGGTATTGAGGGAGCATTTTCTGACGTACTGAGGAAGCACTAGCTGAGGTTCTGAGAGAGTACTATCTGAGGTACTGAGGGTGCATTTTCTGAGGTCTTGAAGGACCATTTTCTGAGGTTCTGAGGGAGAACTATCTTAGGTATTGAGGGAGAACTATCTGAGGTATTGTGGGTGCACTATCTGAGGCATTGAGGGAGAACTATCTGAGGTATTGAGGAAGCACTTTCTGAGGGGTTGAGGAAGCACTTTCTGAGGTACTGAGGGAGAACTATCTGAGGTACTGAGGGAGCACTTTCAGAGGTACTGAGTGAGAACTATCTGAGGTACTGAGGGAGAACTATCTGAGGTATTGATGGAGCACTTTCAGAGGCATTGAGGGAGCATTTTCTGACGTACTGAGGAAGTACTAGCTGAGGTTCTGAGTGAGTGCTATCTGAGGTACTGAGGGAGCATTTTCTGAGGTCTTGAAGGACCATTTTCTGAGGTACTGAGGGAGAACTATCTGAGGTATTGAGGGAGAACTATCTGAGGTATTGTGGGAGCACTATCTGAGGTATTGTGGGAGTACTATCTGAGGCATAGAGGGAGAACTAACTGAGGTATTGAGGGTGAACTATCTGAGGTATTGAGGGAGCACTTTCTGAGGTATTGTGGGAGTACTATCTGAGGCATAGAGGGAGAACTAACTGAGGTATGGAGGGAGCACATTCAGAGGTATTGAGGGAGAACTATCTGAGGTATTGATGGAGCACTTTCTGAGGTATTGAGGGAGCACTTTCTGACGTACTGAGGAAGCACTAGCTGAGTTTCTGAGTGAGTACTATCTGAGGTACTGAGGGAGCACTTTCTGAAGTATTGAGGGAGCACTTTCTGACGTACTGCGGGAGCACTATCTGAGGTATTGAGGGAGAACTATCTGAGGTATTTCAGGAGCACTATCTGATGCATTGCGGGAGAACTATCTGAGGTATTGAGGGAGCACTTTCAGAGGTTTTGAGGGAGAACTACGTGAGGTATTGAAGGAGAACTATCTTAGGTATTGAGGGAGCACTCTCTGAGGTATTGATGGAGCACTTTCTGAGGTATTGAGGTAGCACTTTCTGAGGTACTGATGGGACATTTTCTCAGGTATTGAGGGAGCACTTTCTGAGGTATTTAGGGAGCACTTTCAGAGGTACTGATGGAACACTCTCTGAGGTATTGAGGGAGCACTTTCGAGGTATTGAGGGAGAACTACCTGAGGTATTGAGGGAGCACTTTCTGAGGTACTGAGGAGGTACTATCTGAGGTATTGAGGGAGCACCTTCTGAGGTACTGAGGAAGCACTATCTGAGGTACTGAGGGAGCACCTTCTGAGGTACTGACGGAGAACTATCTGAGGTACTGAGGGACCACTTACTGAAGTATAGAGGGAGAACTATCTGAGGAATTGAGGGACCACTATCTGAGGAATTGAGGAAGGACTTTCTGAGGAATTGAGGGATCAGTTTCTGAGGTATTGAGGGAGCACTATCTGAGGTACTGAGGGAGCACTTTCTGAGGTATTGAGAAAGCACTTTCTGAGGTATTGAGGAAGCACTTTCTGAGGTATTGAGTGAGCACTATCTGAGGTATTGAGGAAGCACTTTCTGAGGTATTGAGGGAGCACTTTATGAGGTATTGTGGGAGTACTATCTGTGGCATAGAGGGAGAACTATCTGAGGTATTGAGGGAGCACTATCTGAGGTACTGAGGGAGAACTATCTGAGGTATTGAGGAGGCACTATCTGAGGTACTGAGGGAGAACTATCTGAGGTATTGATGGAGCACTTTCTGAGGTATTGAGGGAGCACTATCTGAGATAATGAGCGAGCACTTTCTGAGGTATTGAGGGAGCACTTTCTGAGGTACTGATTGAGAACTATCTGAGGTACTGAGGAAGCACCTTCTGAGGTATTGAGGGAGCACTATCTGAAGTACTGTGGGAACAAGTTCTGAGGTATTGAGGAAGCACTCTCTGAGGTACTGAGGGAGCACTATCTGAGGCATTGAGGGAGCAATATCTGAGGTACTGAGGGAGCACATTCTGAGGTATTTAGGGAGCACTTTCTGAGGTACTGAGTGGGAACTATCTGATGTACTGAGGGAGAAGTATCTGAGTTACTGAGGGAGAAATATCTGAGGTACTGAGGGAGCAGTTTCTGATGTATTGAGGGAGCACTTTCTAACGTACTGAGGAAGCACTAGCTGAGGTTCTGAGTGAGTACTATCTGAGGTACTGAGTGAGAACTATCTGAGGTACTGAGGGAGAATTATCAGAGGTATTGTGGGAGCACTATCTGAGGCATTGAGGGAGAACTGTCTGAGGTATTGAGGAACCACTTTCAGAGGTATTGAGGACGAACTATCTGAGGTAGTGAGGGAGCTCTTTCTGAGGTTTTGAAGATGCACATTCTGCGGGACTGCAGGAGAACTATCTGAGGTACTGAGGGAGCAAGTTCTGAGGTATTGAGGGTGCACTATCTGATGTACTGAGGGAGAACTATCTGAGGTATTGAGGGAGCACTATCTGAGGTACTGAGGGAGCACTTTCTGAGGTATTGCGGGAGCACTATCGGAAGTACTGAGGGAGCACTATCTGTGGTATTGAGGAAGCACTCTCTGAGGTACTGAGGGAGAACAATCTGTGGTATTGATGGAGCACTTTCTGAGGTATTGAGGGAGCACTTTTTGCGGTACTGAGGGAGAACTATCTGAGGTACTGAGGGAGCACTTTCTGAGGTATTAAGGGCGCACTACCTGAGGCATTGAGGGAGCAATATCTGAGGTACTGAGGGAGCAATTTCTGAGGTATTTAGGGAGCACGAGCTGAGGTTCTGAGTGAGAACTATCTGAGGTACTGAGGTAGAACTATCTGAGGTATTTAGGGAGCACTTTCTGAGGTACTGAGGGAGAACTCTCTGAGGTATTAAGGGAGCACTATCTGAGGCATTGAGGGAGCAATATCTGAGGTTCTGAGGGAGCACTTTCTGAAGTATTTAGTGAGCACTATCTGAGGTACTGAGTGAGAACTATCTGAGGTACTGAGGGAGAACTATCTGAGGTACTGAGGGAGCAGTTTCTGAGGTACTGAGGGAGAACTATCTGAGGTATTGAGGGAACAAGTTCTGAGGTATTCAGGAAGCACTCTCTGAGGTACTGAGGGAGAACTATCTGAGGTACTGAGGGAGTACTATCTGAGGTACTGAGCGAGCATTTTCTGAGAGATGAAGGGAGCACTATCTGAGGCATTGAAGGCAGCAATTTCTGGGGTACTGAGGGAGCACTTCCTGAGGTACAGAGGAAGCACTTTCTGAGGTATTGAGGGAGCACTATCTGAGGTAATGAGTAAGCACTTTCTGAGGTATTGAGGGAGCACTTTCTGAGGTATTGAGGAAGCACTTTGTGAGGTATTGAGAGAGCACGTTCTGAGGTACTGTGGGAGCACTTTCTGAGCTATTGAGGAAGCACTTTCTGAGGTACTGAGAGAGCATTTTCTGAGGTATTGAGGGAGCACTATGTGAAGTACTGAGGGAGCTCTTTTTGAGGTATTGGGGAAGCACTTTCTGAGGTACTGAGGGAGCACTTTCTGAGGTATTGAGGGAGCACTGTCTGAGGTATTGAGGAAGCACTTTCTGCGGTACTGAGGGAGAACTATCTGAGGTTCTGAGGGAGCAAGTTCTGAGGTATTGAGGGTGCACTATCTGATGTACTGATGTAGAAATATCTGAGGTATTGAGGGAACACTATCTCAGGTACTGAGGGAGCACTTTCAGAGGTATTGAGGAAACACTTTCTGTGGTATTGAGGGAGCACCTTCTTAGGTACTGAGGGAGCATTTTCTGAGGTACTGAGGGAGCACTATCTGAGGTACTGAGGGAGCACTTTCTGAGGTATTGAGGATGCACTTGCTGAGGTATTTAGGAAGCAATTTCTGAGGTATTACGGGAGCACTTTCTGATGTACTGAGGGAGCACTTTCTGAGGTATTGAGGAAGCACTTTCTGAGGTACTGACGGAGAACAATCTGTGGTATTGATGGAGCACTTTCTGAGGTATTGAGGAAGCACTTTCTGAGGTACTGAGGGAGAATTAGCTGAGGTACTGAGGGAGCTCTTTCTGAGGTATTAAGGGAGCACTAACTGAGGCATTGAGGGAGCAATATCTGAGGTACTGAGGGAGCATTTTCTGAGGTGTTTAGGGAGCACTAGCTGAGGTTCTGAATGAGAACTATGTGAGGTACTGAGGGAGAACTATCTGAGGTATTTAGGGAGGACTATCTGAGGTCCTGAGGGAGCACTTTCTGAGGTATTAAGGGAGCACTATCTGAGGTATTGAGGGAGCAATATCTGAGGGACTGAGGGAGCATTTTCTGAGGTGTTTAGGGAGCACTAGCTGAGGTTCTGAGTGAGAACTATCTGAGGACCTGAGGGAGAACTATCTGAGGTAGTGAGGGAGAACTATCTGAGGTACTGAGGTAGCACTTTCTGAGGTATTAAGGGAGCACTGTCTGAGGTATTGAGGGAGCAATATCTGAGGTACTGAGGGAGCACTTCCTGAGGTACAGAGGAAGCACTTTCTGAGGTCTTGAGGGAGCACTATCTGAGGTATCGAGGAAGCACTTTCTGAGCTATTGAGGGAGCACTTTCTGAGGTATTGAGGAAGCACGATCTGAAGTACTGAGGGAGCTCTTTCTGAAGTATTGGTGAAGCACTCTCTGAGGTACTGAGGGAGAACTATTTGTGGTATTGATGGAGCACTATCTGAGGTATTGAGGAAGCACTTTCTGAGGTACTGAGGGAGCACTTTCTGAGGTATTGAGGGAGCACTATCTGAGGTCCTGAGGGAACAAGTTCTGAGGTATTGAGGGAGCACTTTTTGCGGTACTGAGGGAGAACTATCTGAGGTACTGAGGGAGAACTATCTGAGGTCCTGAGGGAGCACATTCTGAGGTATTTAGGGGCACTTTCTGAGGTACTGAGGGAGATCTTTCTGATGTATTGAGGGAGCACTATCTGAGGTAATGAGGGAACACGTTCTGAGGTATTGAAGAAGCACTCTCTGAGGTAGTGAGGGAGAACTATCTGAGGTACTGAGGGAGCACTTTCTGAGGTATTAAGTGAGCACTTTCTGAGGTATTTCGGGAGCACTTTCTGAGGTACTGAGTGAGAACTATCTGAGGTACTGAGGGAGAACTATCTGAGGTACTGAGGGAGCAGTTGTTGAGGTATTGAGGGTGCACTTTCTGAGGTACTGAGGGAGCACTTTCTGAGGTACTGAGGGAGAACTATCTGTGGTATTGATGGAGCACTTTCTGAGGTATTGAGAAAGCACTTTCTGAGGTACTGAGGGAGCACTTTCTGAGGTATTGAGGGAGCACTTTCTGAGGTACTGATTGAGAACTATCTGAGGTACTGAGGGAGCACCTTCTGAGGTATTGAGGGAGCACTATCTGAAGTACAGTGGGAACAAGTTCTGAGGTATTGAGGAAGCACTCTCTGAGGTACTGAGGGAGCACTATCTGAGGCATTGAGGGAGCAATATCTGAGGTACTGAGGGAGCACTTTCTGAGGTATTTAGGGAGCACTTTCTGAGGTACTGAGTGAGAACAATCTGAGGTACTGAGGGAGAACTATCTGAGTTACTGAGGGAGAACTATCTGAGGTACTGAGGGAGCAGTTTCTGAGGTATTGAGGGAGCACTATCTGAGGCATTGAGGGAGAAATGTCTGAGGTATTGAGGAAGCACTTTCAGAGGTATTGAGGACGAACTATCTGAGGTAGTGAGGTAGCATTTCCTGAGATATTAAGTGAGAACTATCTGAGGTACTGAGGGAGAACTATCTGAGGTACTGAGGGAGCAGTTTCTGAGGTATTGAGGGAGCACTTTCTGACGTACTGAGGAAGCACTAGCTGTGGTTCTGAGTGAGTATTATCTGAGGTACTGCGGGAGCACTCTCTGAGGTATTGAGGGAGAACTATCTGAGGTACTCAGGGAGAACTATCTGAGGTACTGAGGGAGAACTATCTGAGTTACTGAGGGAGAACTATCTGAGGTACTGAGGGAGCAGTTTCTGAGGTATTGAGGGAGCACTATCTGAGGCATTGAGGGAGAAATGTCTGAGGTATTGAGGAAGCACTTTCAGAGGTATTGAGGACGAACTATCTTAGGTAGTGAGGTAGCATTTCCTGAGATATTAAGTGAGAACTATCTGAGGTACTGAGGGAGAACTATCTGAGGTACTGAGGGAGCAGTTTCTGAGGTATTGAGGGAGTACTTTCTGACGTACTGAGGAAGCACTAGCTGAGGTTCTGAGTGAGTATTATCTGAGGTACTGCGGGAGCACTCTCTGAGTTATTGAGGGAGAACTATCTGAGGTACTGAGGGAGAACTATCTGAGGTACTGAGGGAGAACTATCTGAGCTAATGAGGGAGCACTTTCTGAGGTATTAAGTGAGCATTATCTGAGGTATTGAGGGAGCAATATCTGCGGTACTGAGGGAGCACTTTCTGAGGTACAGAGGAAGCACTTTCTGAGGTATTGAGGAGCACTATCTGAGGTAATGATTAAGCACTTTCTGAGGTATTGAGGGAGCACTTTCTGAGGTATTGTGGAAGCACTTTGTGAGGTATTGAGGGAGCACGTTCTGAGGTACTGTGGGAGCACTTTCTGAGGTATTGAGGAAGCACTTTCTGAGGTATTGAGGGAGCACTTTCTGAGGTACTGAGGGAGCACTTTCTGAGGTATTGAGGGAGCACTATCTGAAGTACTGAGGGAGCTCTTTCTGAGGTATTGGGGAAGCAACCTCTGAGATACTGAGGGAGAACTATCTGTGGTATTGATCGAGCACTTTCTGAGGTACTGAGGAAGCACTTTCTGAGGTACTGAGGGAGCACTTTCTGAGGTATTGAGGGAGCACTATCTGAGGTACTGAGGGAACAAGTTCTGAGGTATTCAGGAAGCACTCTCTGAGGTACTGAGGGAGAACTATCTGAGGTACTAAGGGAGCACTTTCTGAGGTATTGAGGACGAACTATCTGAGGTAGTGACGGAGCACTTTCTGAGGTATTGAGGAAGCACTTTCTGTGGTATTGAGGACGAACTATCTGAGGTTCTGAGGGAGCAAGTTCTGAGGTATTGAGAATGCACTATCTGATGTACGGATGGAGAAATATCTGACGTTTTGAGGGAACACTATCTGAGGTACTGAGGGAGCACTTTTAGAGGTATTGAGGGAGCACTATCTGAAGTACTGAGGGAGCACTATCTGAGGTATTGAGGAAGCACTCTCTGAGGTACTGAGGGAGAACAATCTGTGGTATTGATGGAGCACTTTCTGAGGTATTGAGGAAGCACTTTCTGAGGTACTGAGGGAGCACTTTCTGAGGTACTGAGGGAGAACTATCTGAGGTACTGAGTGAGCTCTTTCTGAGGTATTAAGGGAGCACTAACTGAGGCATTGAGGGAGCAATATCTGAGGTACTGAGCGACCACTTTCTGAGGTATTTAGGGAGCACTTGCTGAGGTTCTGATATAGAACTATCTGAGGTACTGAGGGAGAACTAACTGATGTATTTAGGGAGGTCTATCTGAGGTACTGAGGGAGCATTTTCTGAGGTATTTCGGGAGCACTATCTGAGGCATTGAGTGAGCAATGTCTGAGGTACTGATAGAGCACTTTCTGAGGTATTTAGGGAGCACATTCTGAGGTACTGAGTGAGAACTATCTGAGATACTGAGGAAGAACTATCTGAGGTACTGAGTGAGAACTATCTGAGGTACTGAGGGAGCAGTTTCTGAGGTATTGAGGGAGCACTTTCTGACGAACTGAGGAAGCTCTATCTGAGGTTCTGAGTGAGCACTATCTGAGGTACTGCGGGAGCACTCTCTGAGGTAGTGAGGGAGAACTATCTGAGGTCCTGAGGGAGAACTATCTGAGGTACTGAAGGAGAACTATCTGAGGTACTGAGGGAGCACTTTCTGAGGTATTAAAGGAGCACTATCTGAGCTATTGAGGGAGCAATATCTGAGGTACTGAGGGAGTGCTTTCTGAGGTACTGAGTGAGAACTATCTGAGGTACTGAGGGAGAACTATCTGAGGTACTGAGGGAGCAGTTTCTGAGGTATTGAGGACGAACTATCTGAGGTAGTGAGGGAGCACTTTCTGAGATATTGAGGAAGCACTTTCTGTGGTACTGAGGGAGAACTATCTGAGGTATTGAGGGAGAACTGTCTGAGGTACTGAGGGAGAACTATCTGAGTTACTGAGGGAGAACTATCTGAGGTACTGAGGGAGCACTTTCTGAGGTATTAAGGGAGCACTGTCTGAGGTATTGAGGGAGCAATATCTGAGGTAGTGAGGGAGCTCTTTCTGAGGTACAGAGGCAGCATTTTCTGAGGTATTGAGGGAGCACTATCTGAGGTATTGAGGAAGCACTTTCTGAGGAATTGAGGGGGCACTTTCTGAGGTATTGAGGAAGCACTTTGTGAGGTATTGAGGGAGCACTTTCTGAGGTACTGAGGGAGCACTTTCTGAGGTATTGTGGAAGCACTTTCTGAGGTATTGAGGGAGCACTTTCTGAAGTACTGAGGGTGCTCTTTCTGAGGTATTGAGGAAGCACTTTCTGAGGTACTGAGGGAGCACTTTCTGAGGTATTGAGGGAGCACTATCTGAGGTACTGAGGGAGAACTATCTCAGGTACTGAGGGATAACTATCTGAGGTACTGAGGGAGCATTTTCTGAGGTATTTAGGGAGCACTTTCGGAGGTACTGAGTGAGAACTATCTGAGGTACTGAGGGATAACTATCTGAGATACTGAGGGAGCAGTTTCTGAGGTATTGAGGGAGCACTTTCTGATGTACTGACGAAGCACTAGCTGAGGTTCTGAGTGAGTATTATCTGAGGTACTGAGTGAGCACTTTCTGAGGTACTGCGGGAGCACTATCTGAGGTATTGAGGGAGCACTGTCAGAGGTATTGAGGGAGAACTATCGGAGGTATTGAGGGAGCACTATTTGAGCTATTGAGGGAGAACTATCTGAGGTATTGAGGAGCACTATCTGAGGTTTTGAGGGAGAACTATCTGAGGTATTGAGCGAGCACTTTCAGAGATTTTGATGGAGAGCTATCTGAGGTATTGAAGGAGAACTATCTTAGGTAGTGAGGGAGCCCTCTCTGAGGTATTGATGGATCATTTTCTGAGGTATTGAGGTAGCAATTTCTGAGGCACTGAGGAGACACTTTCTGAGATATTGAAGGAGCAGTATCTGACGTATTGAGGAAGCACTATCAGCGCTACTGATGGAGTACTGTCTGAGGTACTGAGGGAGCACTTTCTGAAGTATTGAGGGAGCACTATCTGAGATATTGTGGGACCAGTATCTGAGGTATTGAGGAAGCACTTTCTGAGGTATTGAGGGAGCACTTTCTGAGGTACTGAGGGAGCACTATCTGAGGTATTGAGGGAGCAACTTCTGAGGTACTGAGGGAGCACTTTCTGAGGTATTGAGGGAGCACTTTCTGAGCTATTGAGGGAGCACTATCTGAGGTATTGAGGGAGCACATTCTGAGGTACTGAGGGAGCACTATCTGAGGTATTGAGGGAGCAACTTCTGAGGTACTGAGGGAGCACTTTCTGAGGTATTGAGGGAGCACTTTCTGAGGTATTGAGGGAGCACTATCTGAGGTATTGAGGGAGCACTATCTGAGGTATTGAGGAAGCACTGTCTGAGGTATTGAGGAAGCACTTTCTGAGGTATTGAGGAAGCACTTTCTGAGGTACTGAGGGAGCACTTTCTGAGGTATTGAGGGAGCACTATCTGAGGTTCTGAGGGAGCAAGTTCTGAGGTATTCAGAAAGCACTCTCTGAGGTACTGAGGGAGAACTATCTGAGGAACTAAGGGAACACTATCTGAAGCACTGAGTGAGCACTTTCTGAGGTCTTGAGGGAACACAATCTGATGTATTGAGGAAGCACTTTCTGTGGTATTGAGGGGGCACTTTCTGAGATATTGAGGTAGCACGATCTGAGGTACTGAGGCAGAACTATCTGTGGTATTGATGGAGCACTTGCTGAGGTATTCAGGAAGCACTTTCTGAGGTATTGAGGGAGCACTTCCTGAGGTATTGAGGGAGCACTAACTGAGGTACTGAGGGAGCAAGTTCTGAGGTATTGAGGAAGCACACTCAGAGGTACTGAGGGAGAACTATCTGAGGTATTCATGGAGCACTTTCTGAGGTATTGTGGGAGCACTATCTGAGGTACTGAGTGAGCACTTTCTGAGGTATTGAGGAAGCACTTTCTGAGGTATTGAGAGAACACAATCTGATGTATTGAGGAATCACTTTCTGTGGTATTGATGGAGCACTTTCTGAGGTAATGAGGGAACAAGTTCTGAGGTATTCAGGAAGCACTCACTGAGGTACTCAGGGAGAACTATCTGAGGTACTGAGGGAGAATTATCTGCGGTACTGATGGAGCACTTTCTGAGGTATTGAGGGAGCACTATCTGAGGTACTGAGGGAGCAAGTTCTGAGGTATTCAGAAAGCACTCTCTGAGGTACTGAGTGAGAACTATCTGAGGAACTAAGGGAACACTATCTGAGGTACTGAGTGAGCACTTTCTGAGGTCTTGAGATAACACAATCTGATGTATTGAGGAAGCACTTTCGGAGGTATTGAGGGGGCACTTTATGAGATATTGAGGGAGCACGATCTGAGGTACTGAGGCAGAACTATCTGTGGTATTGATGGAGCACTTGCTGAGGTATTCAGGAAGCACTTTCTGAGGTATTGAGGGAGCACTTCCTGAGGTATTGAGGGAGCACAATCTGAGGTACTGAGGGAGCAAGTTCTGAGGTATTGAGTAAGCACACTCTGAGGTACTGAGGGAGAACTATCTGAGGTATTGATGGAGCACTTTCTGAGGTATTGAGGGAGCACTATCTGAGGTACTGAGTGAGCACTTTCTGAGGTATTGAGGAAGCACTTTCTGAGGTATTGAGAGAACACAATCTGATGTAATGAGGAAGCACTTTCTGTGGTATTGATGGAGCACTTGTTGAGGTGTTGAGGAAGCACTTTCTGAGGTACTGAGGGAGCACTTTCTGAGGTATTGAGGGAGCACTTTCTGAGGTAATGAGGGAACAAGTTCTGAGGTATTCAGGAAGCACTCACTGAGGTACTGAGGGAGAACTATCTGAGGTACTGAGGGAGAACTATCTGAGGTACGGAGGGAGCGCTTTCTGAGGTATTAAGGGAGCACTATCTGAGGCATTGAGGGAGCAATATCTGAGATAGTGAGGGAGCACTTTCTGAGGCATTGAGGAAGCACTATCTGAGATATTGTGGGACCAGTATCTGAGGTATTGAGGAAGCACTTTCTGAGGTATTGAGGGAGCACTTCCTGAGGTACTGAGGGAGCACTAACTGAGGTATTGAGGGAGCAACTTCTGAGGTACTGAGGGAGCACTTTCTGAGGTATTGAGGGAGCACTTTCTGAGCTATTGAGGGAGCACTATCTGAGGTATTGAGGGAGCACATTCTGTGGTACTGAGGGAGCACTATCTGAGGTATTGAGGGAGCAACTTCTGAGGTACTGAGGGAGCACTTTCTGAGGTATTGAGGGAGCACTTTCTGAGGTATTTAGGGAGCACTATCTGAGGTATTGAGGGAGCACTATCTGAGGTATTGAGGAAGCACTGTCTGAGGTATTGAGGAAGCACTTTCTGAGGTATTGAGGAAGCACTTTCTGAGGTACTGAGGGAGCACTTTCTGAGGTATTGAGGGAGCACTATCTGAGGTTCTGAGGGAGCAAGTTCTGAGGTATTCAGAAAGCACTCTCTGAGGTACTGAGGGAGAACTATCTGAGGAACTAAGGGAACACTATCTGAAGTACTGAGTGAGCACTTTCTGAGGTCTTGAGGGAACACAATCTGATGTATTGAGGAAGCACTTTCTGTGGTATTGAGGGGGCACTTTCTGAGATATTGAGGTAGCACGATCTGAGGTACTGAGGCAGAACTATCTGTGGTATTGATGGAGCACTTGCTGAGGTATTCAGGAAGCACTTTCTGAGGTATTGAGGGAGCACTTCCGGAGGTATTGAGGGAGCACTAACTGAGGTACTGAGGGAGCAAGTTCTGAGGTATTGAGGAAGCACACTCAGAGGTACTGAGGGAGAACTATCTGAGGTATTCATGGAGCACTTTCTGAGGTATTGTGGGAGCACTATCTGAGGTACTGAGTGAGCACTTTCTGAGGTATTGAGGAAGCACTTTCTGAGGTATTGAGAGAACACAATCTGATGTATTGAGGAATCACTTTCTGTGGTATTGATGGAGCACTTGTTGATGTATTGAGGAAGCACTTTCTGAGGTACTGAGGGAGCACATTCTGAGGTAATGAGGGAACAAGTTCTGAGGTATTCAGGAAGCACTCACTGAGGTACTCAGGGAGAACTATCTGAGGTACTGAGGGAGAACTATCTGAGGTATTCATGGAGCACTTTCTGAGGTATTGTGGGAGCACTTTCTGAGGTACTGAGGGAGCACTTTCTGAGGTATTGTGGAAGCACTTTCTGAGGTATTGAGGGAGCACTTTCTGAAGTACTGAGGGTGCTCTTTCTGAGGTATTGAGGAAGCACTTTCTGAGGTACTGAGGGAGCACTTTCTGAGGTATTGAGGGAGCACTATCTGAGGTACTGAGGGAGAACTATCTCAGGTACTGAGGGATAACTATCTGAGGTACTGAGGGAGCATTTTCTGAGGTATTTAGGGAGCACTTTCGGAGGTACTGAGTGAGAACTATCTGAGGTACTGAGGGATAACTATCTGAGATACTGAGGGAGCAGTTTCTGAGGTATTGAGGGAGCACTTTCTGATGTACTGACGAAGCACTAGCTGAGGTTCTGAGTGAGTACTATCTGAGGTACTGAGTGAGCACTTTCTGAGGTACTGCGGGAGCACTATCTGAGGTATTGAGGGAGCACTGTCAGAGGTATTGAGGGAGAACTATCGGAGGTATTGAGGGAGCACTATTTGAGCTATTGAGGGAGAACTATCTGAGGTATTGAGGAGCACTATCTGAGGTTTTGAGGGAGAACTATCTGAGGTATTGAGCGAGCACTTTCAGAGATTTTGATGGAGAGCTATCTGAGGTATTGAAGGAGAACTATCTTAGGTAGTGAGGGAGCCCTCTCTGAGGTATTGATGGATCATTTTCTGAGGTATTGAGGTAGCAATTTCTGAGGCACTGAGGAGACACTTTCTGAGATATTGAAGGAGCAGTATCTGACGTATTGAGGAAGCACTATCAGCGCTACTGATGGAGTACTGTCTGAGGTACTGAGGGAGCACTTTCTGAAGTATTGAGGGAGCACTATCTGAGATATTGTGGGACCAGTATCTGAGGTATTGAGGAAGCACTTTCTGAGGTATTGAGGGAGCACTTTCTGAGGTACTGAGGGAGCACTATCTGAGGTATTGAGGGAGCAACTTCTGAGGTACTGAGGGAGCACTTTCTGAGGTATTGAGGGAGCACTTTCTGAGCTATTGAGGGAGCACTATCTGAGGTATTGAGGGAGCACATTCTGAGGTACTGAGGGAGCACTATCTGAGGTATTGAGGGAGCAACTTCTGAGGTACTGAGGGAGCACTTTCTGAGGTATTGAGGGAGCACTTTCTGAGGTATTGAGGGAGCACTATCTGAGGTATTGAGGGAGCACTATCTGAGGTATTGAGGAAGCACTGTCTGAGGTATTGAGGAAGCACTTTCTGAGGTATTGAGGAAGCACTTTCTGAGGTACTGAGGGAGCACTTTCTGAGGTATTGAGGGAGCACTATCTGAGGTTCTGAGGGAGCAAGTTCGGAGGTATTCAGAAAGCACTCTCTGAGGTACTGAGGGAGAACTATCTGAGGAACTAAGGGAACACTATCTGAAGCACTGAGTGAGCACTTTCTGAGGTCTTGAGGGAACACAATCTGATGTATTGAGGAAGCACTTTCTGTGGTATTGAGGGGGCACTTTCTGAGATATTGAGGTAGCACGATCTGAGGTACTGAGGCAGAACTATCTGTGGTATTGATGGAGCACTTGCTGAGGTATTCAGGAAGCACTTTCTGAGGTATTGAGGGAGCACTTCCTGAGGTATTGAGGGAGCACTAACTGAGGTACTGAGGGAGCAAGTTCTGAGGTATTGAGGAAGCACACTCAGAGGTACTGAGGGAGAACTATCTGAGGTATTCATGGAGCACTTTCTGAGGTATTGTGGGAGCACTATCTGAGGTACTGAGTGAGCACTTTCTGAGGTATTGAGGAAGCACTTTCTGAGGTATTGAGAGAACACAATCTGATGTATTGAGGAATCACTTTCTGTGGTATTGATGGAGCACTTTCTGAGGTAATGAGGGAACAAGTTCTGAGGTATTCAGGAAGCACTCACTGAGGTACTCAGGGAGAACTATCTGAGGTACTGAGGGAGAATTATCTGCGGTACTGATGGAGCACTTTCTGAGGTATTGAGGGAGCACTATCTGAGGTACTGAGGGAGCAAGTTCTGAGGTATTCAGAAAGCACTCTCTGAGGTACTGAGTGAGAACTATCTGAGGAACTAAGGGAACACTATCTGAGGTACTGAGTGAGCACTTTCTGAGGTCTTGAGATAACACAATCTGATGTATTGAGGAAGCACTTTCGGAGGTATTGAGGGGGCACTTTATGAGATATTGAGGGAGCACGATCTGAGGTACTGAGGCAGAACTATCTGTGGTATTGATGGAGCACTTGCTGAGGTATTCAGGAAGCACTTTCTGAGGTATTGAGGGAGCACTTCCTGAGGTATTGAGGGAGCACAATCTGAGGTACTGAGGGAGCAAGTTCTGAGGTATTGAGGAAGCACACTCTGAGGTACTGAGGGAGAACTATCTGAGGTATTGATGGAGCACTTTCTGAGGTATTGAGGGAGCACTATCTGAGGTACTGAGTGAGCACTTTCTGAGGTATTGAGGAAGCACTTTCTGAGGTATTGAGAGAACACAATCTGATGTAATGAGGAAGCACTTTCTGTGGTATTGATGGAGCACTTGTTGAGGTGTTGAGGAAGCACTTTCTGAGGTACTGAGGGAGCACTTTCTGAGGTATTGAGGGAGCACTTTCTGAGGTAATGAGGGAACAAGTTCTGAGGTATTCAGGAAGCACTCACTGAGGTACTGAGGGAGAACTATCTGAGGTACTGAGGGAGAACTATCTGAGGTACGGAGGGAGCGCTTTCTGAGGTATTAAGGGAGCACTATCTGAGGCATTGAGGGAGCAATATCTGAGATAGTGAGGGAGCACTTTCTGAGGCATTGAGGAAGCACTATCTGAGATATTGTGGGACCAGTATCTGAGGTATTGAGGAAGCACTTTCTGAGGTATTGAGGGAGCACTTCCTGAGGTACTGAGGGAGCACTAACTGAGGTATTGAGGGAGCAACTTCTGAGGTACTGAGGGAGCACTTTCTGAGGTATTGAGGGAGCACTTTCTGAGCTATTGAGGGAGCACTATCTGAGGTATTGAGGGAGCACATTCTGTGGTACTGAGGGAGCACTATCTGAGGTATTGAGGGAGCAACTTCTGAGGTACTGAGGGAGCACTTTCTGAGGTATTGAGGGAGCACTTTCTGAGGTATTTAGGGAGCACTATCTGAGGTATTGAGGGAGCACTATCTGAGGTATTGAGGAAGCACTGTCTGAGGTATTGAGGAAGCACTTTCTGAGGTATTGAGGAAGCACTTTCTGAGGTACTGAGGGAGCACTTTCTGAGGTATTGAGGGAGCACTATCTGAGGTTCTGAGGGAGCAAGTTCTGAGGTATTCAGAAAGCACTCTCTGAGGTACTGAGGGAGAACTATCTGAGGAACTAAGGGAACACTATCTGAAGTACTGAGTGAGCACTTTCTGAGGTCTTGAGGGAACACAATCTGATGTATTGAGGAAGCACTTTCTGTGGTATTGAGGGGGCACTTTCTGAGATATTGAGGTAGCACGATCTGAGGTACTGAGGCAGAACTATCTGTGGTATTGATGGAGCACTTGCTGAGGTATTCAGGAAGCACTTTCTGAGGTATTGAGGGAGCACTTCCGGAGGTATTGAGGGAGCACTAACTGAGGTACTGAGGGAGCAAGTTCTGAGGTATTGAGGAAGCACACTCAGAGGTACTGAGGGAGAACTATCTGAGGTATTCATGGAGCACTTTCTGAGGTATTGTGGGAGCACTATCTGAGGTACTGAGTGAGCACTTTCTGAGGTATTGAGGAAGCACTTTCTGAGGTATTGAGAGAACACAATCTGATGTATTGAGGAATCACTTTCTGTGGTATTGATGGAGCACTTGTTGATGTATTGAGGAAGCACTTTCTGAGGTACTGAGGGAGCACATTCTGAGGTAATGAGGGAACAAGTTCTGAGGTATTCAGGAAGCACTCACTGAGGTACTCAGGGAGAACTATCTGAGGTACTGAGGGAGAACTATCTGAGGTATTCATGGAGCACTTTCTGAGGTATTGTGGGAGCACTATCTGAGGTACTGAGTGAGCACTTTCTGAGGTATTGAGGAAGCACTTTCTGAGGTATTGAGAGAACACAATCTGATGTATTGAGGAATCACTTTCTGTGGTATTGATGGAGCACTTTCTGAGGTAATGAGGGAACAAGTTCTGAGGTATTCAGGAAGCACTCACTGAGGTACTCAGGGAGAACTATCTGAGGTATTGAGGGAGCACAATCTGAGGTACTGATGGAGCACTTTCTGAGGTATTGAGGGAGCACTTTTTGAGGTACTGAGGGGGCAATATCTGAGGTACTGAGGGAGCAAGTTCTGAGGTATTCAGAAAGCACTCTCTGAGGTACTGAGTGAGAACTATCTGAGGAACTAAGGGAACACTATCTGAGGTACTGAGTGAGCACTTTCTGAGGTCTTGAGATAACACAATCTGATGTATTGAGGAAGCACTTTCGGAGGTATTGAGGGGGCACTTTATGAGATATTGAGGGAGCACGATCTGAGGTACTGAGGCAGAACTATCTGTGGTATTGATGGAGCACTTGCTGAGGTATTCAGGAAGCACTTTCTGAGGTATTGAGGGAGCACTTCCTGAGGTATTGAGGGAGCACTATCTGAGGTATTGAGGGAGCACTTTCTGAGGTAATGAGGGAACAAGTTCTGAGGTATTCAGGAAGCACACTCTGAGGTACTGAGGGAGAACTATCTGAGGTATTGATGGAGCACTTTCTGAGGTATTGAGGGAGCACTATCTGAGGTACTGAGTGAGCACTTTCTGAGGTATTGAGGAAGCACTTTCTGAGGTACTGTGGGAGCACTTTCTGAGGTATTGAGGGAGCACTTTCTGAGGTAATGAGGGAACAAGTTCTGAGGTATTCAGGAAGCACTCACTGAGGTACTGAGGGAGAACTATCTTAGGTACTGAGGGAGAACTATCTGAGGTACGGAGGGAGCGCTTTCTGAGGTATTAAGGGAGCACTATCTGAGGCATTGAGGGAGCAATATCTGAGATAGTGAGGGAGCACTTTCTGAGGTATTTAGGGAGCACTTTCTGATGTACTGAGTGAGAACTATCTGAGGTACTGAGGGAGACATATCTGAGGTACTGAGGGAGCTGTTTCTGAGGTATTGAGGGAGCACTTTCTGAGGTACTGAGGAAGCACTAGCTGAGGTTCTGAGTGAGTACTATCTGAGGTACTGAGGGAGCACTTTCTGAGGTTCTGAGGGAGCACTTTCTGAGGGACTGAGGGAGAACTATCTGAGGTATTGAGGGAGCCCTCTCTGAGGTATTCATGGATCACTTTCTGAGGTATTGAGGTAGGACTTTCTGAGGTATTGAGGGAGCACGATCTGACGTACTGAGGAAGGACTATCAGAGGTACCGATGGAGAACTATTTCAGGTACTGATGGTGCACTTTTTGAGGTATTGAGGGAGCACTTTCTGAAGTACTGAGGGAGAAATATCTGAGGTATTGAGGGAGCATTAGCTGAGCTATTGAGTGAGAACTATCTGAGGTATGAGGACCACTATCTGAGGTATTGAGGGAGAAATATCTGAGGTACTGAGCGAGCACTTTCAGAGATTTTGAGGGAGAACTATCTGAGGTATTGACGGAGAACTATCTTAGATAGTGAGGGAGCCCTCTCTGAGGTATTGTTGGATCATTTTCTGAGGTATTGAGGTAGCACTTTCTGAGGTACTGAGGAGACACTTTCTGAGATATTGAGGGAGCAGTATCAGCGGTACTGATGGAGAACTATGTGAGGTACTGAGGGAGCACTTTCTGAAGTATTGAGGGAGCACTTTCTGAGGTATTGAGAGACCACTATCTGAGGTATTGAGGAAGCACTTTCTGAGGTATTGAGGAAGCACTTTCTGAGGTACTGAGGGAGAACGTTCTGAGGTACTGAGGGAGCACTTTCTGAGGTATTGAGAAAAAACTTTCTGAGGCATTGAGGAAGCACTTTCTGAGGTATTGAGGGAGCACTATCTGAGGTATTGAGGGACCACTATCTGAGGTATTGAGGAAGCACTTTCTGAGGTATTGAGGGAGCACTTTCTGAGGTACTGAGGGAGCACTTTCTGAGGTATTGAGGGAGCACATTCTGAGGTATTGAGGGAGCACTATCTGAGGTATTGAGAAAGCACTTTCTCAGGCATTGAGGAAGCACTTTCTGAGGTACTGAGGGAGCACTTTCTGAGGTATTGAGGAAGCACTTTCTGAGGTATTGAGAGAACACAATCTGATGTATTGAGGAATCACTTTCTGTGGTATTGATGGAGCACTTGTTGATGTATTGAGGAAGCACTTTCTGAGGTACTGAGGGAGCACATTCTGAGGTAATGAGGGAACAAGTTCTGAGGTATTCAGGAAGCACTCACTGAGGTACTCAGGGAGAACTATCTGAGGTACTGAGGGAGAACTATCTGAGGTATTCATGGAGCACTTTCTGAGGTATTGTGGGAGCACTATCTGAGGTACTGAGTGAGCACTTTCTGAGGTATTGAGGAAGCACTTTCTGAGGTATTGAGAGAACACAATCTGATGTATTGAGGAATCACTTTCTGTGGTATTGATGGAGCACTTTCTGAGGTAATGAGGGAACAAGTTCTGAGGTATTCAGGAAGCACTCACTGAGGTACTCAGGGAGAACTATCTGAGGTATTGAGGGAGCACAATCTGAGGTACTGATGGAGCACTTTCTGAGGTATTGAGGGAGCACTTTTTGAGGTACTGAGGGGGCAATATCTGAGGTACTGAGGGAGCAAGTTCTGAGGTATTCAGAAAGCACTCTCTGAGGTACTGAGTGAGAACTATCTGAGGAACTAAGGGAACACTATCTGAGGTACTGAGTGAGCACTTTCTGAGGTCTTGAGATAACACAATCTGATGTATTGAGGAAGCACTTTCGGAGGTATTGAGGGGGCACTTTATGAGATATTGAGGGAGCACGATCTGAGGTACTGAGGCAGAACTATCTGTGGTATTGATGGAGCACTTGCTGAGGTATTCAGGAAGCACTTTCTGAGGTATTGAGGGAGCACTTCCTGAGGTATTGAGGGAGCACTATCTGAGGTATTGAGGGAGCACTTTCTGAGGTAATGAGGGAACAAGTTCTGAGGTATTCAGGAAGCACACTCTGAGGTACTGAGGGAGAACTATCTGAGGTATTGATGGAGCACTTTCTGAGGTATTGAGGGAGCACTATCTGAGGTACTGAGTGAGCACTTTCTGAGGTATTGAGGAAGCACTTTCTGAGGTACTGTGGGAGCACTTTCTGAGGTATTGAGGGAGCACTTTCTGAGGTAATGAGGGAACAAGTTCTGAGGTATTCAGGAAGCACTCACTGAGGTACTGAGGGAGAACTATCTTAGGTACTGAGGGAGAACTATCTGAGGTACGGAGGGAGCGCTTTCTGAGGTATTAAGGGAGCACTATCTGAGGCATTGAGGGAGCAATATCTGAGATAGTGAGGGAGCACTTTCTGAGGTATTTAGGGAGCACTTTCTGATGTACTGAGTGAGAACTATCTGAGGTACTGAGGGAGACATATCTGAGGTACTGAGGGAGCTGTTTCTGAGGTATTGAGGGAGCACTTTCTGAGGTACTGAGGAAGCACTAGCTGAGGTTCTGAGTGAGTACTATCTGAGGTACTGAGGGAGCACTTTCTGAGGTTCTGAGGGAGCACTTTCTGAGGGACTGAGGGAGAACTATCTGAGGTATTGAGGGAGCCCTCTCTGAGGTATTCATGGATCACTTTCTGAGGTATTGAGGTAGGACTTTCTGAGGTATTGAGGGAGCACGATCTGACGTACTGAGGAAGGACTATCAGAGGTACCGATGGAGAACTATTTCAGGTACTGATGGTGCACTTTTTGAGGTATTGAGGGAGCACTTTCTGAAGTACTGAGGGAGAAATATCTGAGGTATTGAGGGAGCATTAGCTGAGCTATTGAGTGAGAACTATCTGAGGTATGAGGACCACTATCTGAGGTATTGAGGGAGAAATATCTGAGGTACTGAGCGAGCACTTTCAGAGATTTTGAGGGAGAACTATCTGAGGTATTGACGGAGAACTATCTTAGATAGTGAGGGAGCCCTCTCTGAGGTATTGTTGGATCATTTTCTGAGGTATTGAGGTAGCACTTTCTGAGGTACTGAGGAGACACTTTCTGAGATATTGAGGGAGCAGTATCAGCGGTACTGATGGAGAACTATGTGAGGTACTGAGGGAGCACTTTCTGAAGTATTGAGGGAGCACTTTCTGAGGTATTGAGAGACCACTATCTGAGGTATTGAGGAAGCACTTTCTGAGGTATTGAGGAAGCACTTTCTGAGGTACTGAGGGAGAACGTTCTGAGGTACTGAGGGAGCACTTTCTGAGGTATTGAGAAAAAACTTTCTGAGGCATTGAGGAAGCACTTTCTGAGGTATTGAGGGAGCACTATCTGAGGTATTGAGGGACCACTATCTGAGGTATTGAGGAAGCACTTTCTGAGGTATTGAGGGAGCACTTTCTGAGGTACTGAGGGAGCACTTTCTGAGGTATTGAGGGAGCACATTCTGAGGTATTGAGGGAGCACTATCTGAGGTATTGAGAAAGCACTTTCTCAGGCATTGAGGAAGCACTTTCTGAGGTACTGAGGGAGCACTTTCTGAGGTATTGAGGAAGCACTTTCTGAGGTATTGAGGGAGCACTATCTGAGGTATTGAGGGAGCACTTTCTGAGGCACTGAGGGAGCACTATCTGAGGTATTGAGGGAGCAACGTCCCTCAATACCTCAGAATGTGCTCCCTCAATACCTCAGAAAGTGCTCCCTCAGTACCTCAGACGTTGCTCCCTCATTACCTCAGATAGTGCTCCCTCAGTACCTCAGAAAGTGCTCCCTCAATACCTCAGAATGTGCTCCCTCAATACCTCAGAAAGTGCTCCCTCAGTACCTCAGAAGTTGCTCCCTCAATATCTCAGATAGGAAGCACTTTCTGAGGTATTGAGGGAGCACTATCTGAGGTATTGAGTAAGCACTTTCTGAGGTATTGAGGAAGCACTTTCTGAGGTATTGAGGAAGCACTTTCTGAGATATTGTGGGAGCACTATCTGAGGTACTGAGGGAGCAAGTTCTGAGGTATTCAGTAAGCACTCTCTGAGGTACTGAGGGAGAACTATCTGAGGAACGAAGGGAACACTATCTGAGGTACTGAGTGAGCACTTTCTGAGGTCTTGAGGGAACACAATCTGATGTATTGAGGAAGCACTTTCTGAGGTATTGAGGGAGCACTTTCTGAGATACTGAGAGAGCACTATCTGAGGTACTGAGGGAGCAAGTTCTGAGGTATTGAGGAAGCACACTCTGAGGTACTGAGGGAGAACTATCTGAGGTATTGATGGAGCACTTTCTGAGGTATTGAAAGAGCACTATCTGAGGTACTGAGGGAGCAAGTTCTGAGGTATTGAGGAAGCACACTCTGAGGTACTGAGGGAGAACTATCTGAGGTATTGATGGAGCACTTTCTGAGGTATTGAGGGAGCACTATCTGAGATACTGAGTGAGCACTTTCTGAGGTATTGAGGAAGCACTTTCTGAGGTATTGAGATAACACATTCTGATGTATTGAGGAAGCACTTTCTGTGGTATTGATGGAGCACTTGCTGAGGTATTGAGGGAGCACTTTCTGATGTATTGAGAGAGCACTATCTGAGGCACTGAGGGAGCAAGTTCAGAGGTATTGAGGAAGCACACTCTGAGGTACTGAGGGAGAACTATCTGAGGTATTGATGGAGCACTTTCTGAGGTATTGAGGGAGCACTATCTGAGATACTGAGTGAGCACTTTCTGAGGTATTGAGGAAGCACTTTCTGAGGTATTGAGATAACACAATCTGATGTATTGAGGAAGCACTTTCTGTGGTATTGATGGAGCACTTGCTGAGGTATTGAGGAAGCACTTTCTGAGGTACTGAGGGAGCACTTTCTGAGGTATTGAGGGAGCACTATCTGAGGTAATGAGGGAACAAGTTCTGAGGTATTCAGGAAGCACTCTCTGAGGTATTGAGGGAGCACTTTCTGAGGTACTGAGGAAGCACTAGCTGAGGTTCTGAGTGAGTACTATCTGAGGTACTGAGGGAGCACTTTCTGAGATTTTGAGGGAGCACTTTCTGAGGGACTGAGGGAGAACTATCTGAGGTATTGAGGGAGCCCTCTCTGAGGTATTCATGGATCACTTTCTGAGGTATTGAGGTAGGACTCTCTGAGGTATTGAGGGAGCACTATCTGACGTACTGAGGAAGGACGATCAGAGGTACCGATGGAGAAGTATTTCAGGTATTGATGGTGCACTTTCTGAGGTATTGAGGGAGCACTTTCTGATATATTGAAGGAGAAATATCTGAGGTATTGAGGGAGCACTAGCTGAGCTATTGAGTGAGAACTATCTGAGGTATTGAGGACCACTATCTGAGGTATTGAGGGAGAACTATCTGAGGTATTGAGCGAGCACTTTCTGAGGTATAGAGAGAGCACTATCTGAGGTACTGAGGGTGCAAGTTCTGAGGTATTGACGAAGCACACTCTGAGGTACTGAGGGAGAACTATCTGAGGTATTGATGGAGCACTTTCTGAGGTATTGAGGGAGCACTATCTGAGATACTGAGTGAGCACTTTCTGAGGTATTGAGGAAGCACTTTCTGTGGTATTGATGGAGCACTTGCTGAAGTATTGAGGAAGCACTTTCTGAGGTACTGAGGGAGCACTTTCTGAGGTATTGAGGGAGCACTATCTGAGGTAATGAGGGAACAAGTTCTGAGGTATTCAGGAAGCAATCGCTGAGGTACTGAGGGAGAACTATCTGAGGTACTGAGGGAGAACTATCTGAGGTACTAAGGGAGCACTATCTGAGGCATTGAGGGAGCAATATCTGAGATAGTGAGGGAGCATTTTCTGAGATATTTAGGGAGCACTTTCTGATGTACTGAGTGAGAACTATCTGAGGTACTGAGGGAGAACTATCCGAGGTACTGAGGGAGCACACTCTGAGGTATTGAGGGAGCACTTTCTGAGGTACTGCGGAAGCACTAGCTGAGGTTCTGAGTGAGTACTATCTGAGGTACTGAGGGAGCATTTTCTGAGGTATTGAGGGAGCACTTTCTGAGGTACTGAGGGAGAACTATCTGAGGTATTGCGGGAGCCCTCTCTGAGGTATTCATGGATCACTTTCTGAGGTATTGAGGTAGCACTTTCTGAGGTCTTAAGGGAGCACTGTCTGACGTACTGAGGAAGCACTATCAGAGGTACTGATGGAGAACTATCTCAGGTATTGATGGTGCACTTTCTGAGGTATTGAGGGAGCACTTTCTGAGGTACTGAGGAAGCACTGAGGTATTGAGCGAGCACCTTCTGAGGTACTGAGGAAGCACGATCTGAGATACTGAGGGAGCACTTTCTGAGGTACTGAGGTAGAATTATCTGAGGTACTGAGAGTGCACTTTCTGAAGTATTGAGGGAGCACATTCTGAGGTATTGAGGGACCACTATCTGAGGTATTGAGGAAGCACTTTCTGAGGTATTGTGGGAGCACTTTCTGAGGTATTGAGGGAGCACTTTCTGAGGTATTGAGGGAGCACTTTCTCAGGTATTAAGGAAACACTTTCTGAGGTTTTGAGGGAGCACTATCTGAGGTATTGAAGAAGCACTTTCTCAGGTATTGAGGAAACACTTTCTGAGGTACTAAGGAACACTTTCTGAGTATTGAGGGAGCACTATCTGAGGTACTGGGGGAGCAGGTTCTGAGGTATTGAGGACGCACACTCTGAGGTACTGAGGGAGAACTATCTGAGGTATTGATGGAGCACTTTCTGGGGTATTGAGGGAGCACTATCTGAGTTACTGTGTGAGCACTTTCTGAGGTATTGAGGAAGCACCTTCTGAGGTATTGAGAGAACACAAACTGATGTATTGAGGAAGCACTTTCTGAGTTATTGAGGGAGCACATTCTGAGGTATTGAGGGAGCATTATCTGAGGTACTGAGGCAGAACTATCTGTGGTATTGATGGAACACTTGCTGAGGTATTGAGGAAGCACTTTCTGAGGTACTGAATGAGCACTTTCTGAGGTATTGAGGGAGCACTATCTGAGGTACTGAGGGAACAAGTTCTGAGGTATTGAGGAAGCACTCTCTGAGGTACTGAGGGAGTACTATCTGAGGAACTGAGGGAGAACTATCTGAGGTACTGAGGGAGCACTTTCCGAGGTATTTTGGGAGAACTTTCTGAGGTACTGAGTGAGAACTATCTGAGGTACTGAGGGAGAACTATCTGAGGTACTGAGGAAGCACTTTCTGAGGAATTGTGGAAGCACTTTCTGAGGTATTGAGGGAGCAGTATCTGAGGTACTGAGGGAGCAAGTTCTGAGGTATTGAGGAAGCACACTCTGAGGTACTGAGGGAGAACTATCTGAGGTATTGATGGAGCACTTTTTGAGGTATTGAGGGAGCACTATCTGAGGTATTGAGGAAGCACTTTCTGAGGTATTGAGGGAGCACTATCTGAGGTACTGAGAGAGCACTTTCTGAGGTACTGAGGGAGCACTTTCTGAGGTATTGAGGGACCACTATCTGAGGTATTGAGGAAGCACTTTCTGAGGTATTGAGGGAGCACTTTTTGAGATACAGAGAGAGCACTTTCTGTGGTACTGAGGGAGCACTTTCTGAGGTATTGAGGAAGCACTTTCTGAGGTACTGAGGGAGAACGTTCTGAGGTACTGAGGGAGCACTATCTGAGGTATTGAGGGAGCAACGTCTGAGGTACTGAGGAAGCACTAGCTGAGGTTCTGAGTGAGTACTATCTGAGGTACTGAGGGAGCACTTTCTGAGGTTCTGAGGGAGCACTTTCTGAGGGACTGAGGGAGAACTATCTGAGGTATTGAGGGAGCCCTCTCTGAGGTATTCATGGATCACTTTCTGAGGTATTGAGGTAGGACTTTCTGAGGTATTGAGGGAGCACTATCTGACGTACTGAGGAAGGACTATCAGAGGTACCGATGGAGAACTATTTCAGGTATTGATGGTGCACTTTCTGAGGTATTGAGGGAGCACTTTCTGAAGTACTGTGGGAGAAATATCTGAGGTATTGAGGGAGCATTAGCTGAGCTATTGAGTGAGAACTATCTGAGGTATGAGGACCACTATCTGAGGTATTGAGGGAGAACTATCTGAGGTATTGAGCGAGCACTTTCAGAGATTTTGAGGGAGAACTATCTGAGGTATTGACGGAGAACTATCTTAGATAGTGAGGGAGCCCTCTCTGAGGTATTGTTGGATCATTTTCTGAGGTATTGAGGTAGCACTTTCTGAGGTACTGAGGAGACACTTTCTGAGATATTCAGGGAGCAGTATCTGACATATTGAGGAAGCACTATCAGCGGTACTGATGGAGAACTATGTGAGGTACTGAGGGAGCACTTTCTGAAGTATTGAGGGGGCACTTTCTGAGGTATTGAGAGACCACTATCTGAGGTATTGAGGAAGCACTTTCTGAGGTATTGAGGAAGCACTTTCTGAGGTATTGGGGGAGCACTTTCTGAGGTACTGAGGGAGCACTATCTGAGGTATTGAGGAAGCACTTTCTGAGGTACTGAGGGAGAACGTTCTGAGGTACTGAGGGAGCACTTTCTGAGGTATTGAGAAAAAACTTTCTGAGGCATTAAGGAAGCACTTTCTGAGGTATTGAGGGAGCACTATCTGAGGTATTGAGGGACCACTATCTGAGGTATTGACGAAGCACTTTCTGAGGTATTGAGGAAGCACTTTCTGAGGTATTAGGGGAGCACTTTCTGAGGTACTGAGGGAGCACTATCTGAGGTATTGAGGGAGCAACTTCTGAGGTACTGAGGGAGCACTTTCTGAGGTATTGAGGGAGCACATTCTGAGGTATTGAGGGAGCACTATCTGAGGTATTGAGAAAGCACTTTCTCAGGCATTGAGGAAGCACTTTCTGAGGTACTGAGGGAGCACTTTCTGAGGTATTGAGGAAGCACTTTCTGAGGTATTGAGGGAGCACTATCTGAGGTATTGAGGGAGCACTTTCTGAGGCACTGAGGGAGCACTATCTGAGGTATTGAGGGAGCAACTTCTGAGGTACTGAGGGAGCACTTTCTGAGGTATTGAGGGAGCGCATTCTGAGGTATTGAGGAAGCACTACCTTAGGTATTGAGTAAGCACTTTCTGAGGCATTGAGGAAGCACTTTCTGAGGTATTGAGGGAGCACTATCTGAGGTATTGAGGAAGCACTTTCTGAGGTATTGAGGAAGCACTTTCTGAGGTATTGAGGAAGCACTTTCTGAGATATTGTGGGAGCACTATCTGAGGTACTGAGGGAGCAAGTTCTGAGGTATTCAGAAAGCACTCTCTGAGGTACTGAGGGAGAACTATCTGAGGAACGAAGGGAACACTATCTGAGGTACTGAGTGAGCACTTTCTGAGGTCTTGAGGGAACACAATCTGATGTATGAAGGAAGCACTTTCTGAGGTATTGAGTGAGCACTTTCTGAGATACTGAGGGAGTACGATCTGAGGTACTGAGGCAGAACTATCTGTGGTATGGATGGAGCACTTGCTGAGGTATTTGGGAAGCACTTTCTGAGGTATTGAGGAAGCACACTCTGAGGTACTGAGGGAGAACTATCTGAGGTATTGATGGAGCACTTTCTGAGGTATTGAGGGAACACTATCTGAGATACTGAGTGAGCACTTTCTGACGTATTGAGGAAGCACTTTCTGAGGTATTGAGAGAACACATTCTGATGTATTGAGGAAGCACTTTCTGTGGTATTGATGGAGCACTTGCTGAGGTATTGAGGGAGCACTTTCTGAGGTATTGAGAGAGCACTATCTGAGGTACTGAGGGAGCAAGATCTGAGGTATTGAGGAAGCACACTCTGAGGTACTGAGGGAGAACTATCTGAGGTATTGATGGAGCACTTTCTGAGGTATTGAGGGACCACTATCTGAGGTATTGAGGAAGCACTTTCTGAGGTATTGTGGGAGCACTTTCTGAGGTATTGAGGGAGCACTTTCTGAGGTATTGAGGGAGCACTTTCTCAGGTATTAAGGAAACACTTTCTGAGGTTTTGAGGGAGCACTATCTGAGGTATTGAAGAAGCACTTTCTCAGGTATTGAGGAAACACTTTCTGAGGTACTAAGGAACACTTTCTGAGTATTGAGGGAGCACTATCTGAGGTACTGTGGGAGCAGGTTCTGAGGTATTGAGGATGCACACTCTGAGGTACTGAGGGAGAACTATCTGAGGTATTGATGGAGCACTTTCTGAGGTAATGAGGGAGCACTATCTGAGTTACTGTGTGAGCACTTTCTGAGGTATTGAGGAAGCACTTTCTGAGGTATTGAGAGAACACAAACTGATGTATTGAGGAAGCACTTTCTGAGGTATTGAGGGAGCACATTCTGAGGTATTGAGGGAGCATTATCTGAGGTACTGAGGCAGAACTATCTGAGGTATTGATGGAGCACTTGCTGAGGTATTGAGGAAGCACTTTCTGAGGTACTGAGTGAGCACTTTCTGAGGTATTGAGGGAGCACTATCTGAGGTACTGAGGGAACAAGTTCTGAGGTATTGAGTAAGCACTCTCTGAGGTACTGAGGGAGTACTATCTGAGGAACTGAGGGAGAACTATCTGAGGTACTGAGGGAGCACTTTCTGAGGTATTTTGGGAGAACTTTCTGAGGTACTGAGTGAGAAATATCTGAGGTACTGAGGGAGAACTATCTGAGGTACTGAGGAACACTTTCTGAGGAATTGTGGAAGCACTTTCTGAGGTATTGAGGGAGCACTATCTGAGGTACTGAGGGAGCAAGTTCTGAGGTATTGAGGAAGCACACTCTGAGGTACTGAGGGAGAACTATCTGAGGTATTGAGGGAGCACTATCTGAGGTACTGAGGGAGCAAGTTCTGAGGTATTGAGGAAGCACTTTCTGAGGTATTGAGGGAGCACTTTCTGAGGTACTGAGAGAGCACTTTCTGAGGTACTGAGGGAGCACTTTCTGAGGTATTGAGGGACCACTATCTGAGGTATTGAGGAAGCACTTTCTGAGGTATTGAGGGAGCACTTTTTGAGGTACTGAGAGAGCACTTTCTGAGGTACTGAGGGAGCACTTTCTGAGGTATTGAGAAAGCACTTTCTGAGGCATTGAGGAAGCACTATCTGAGGTATTGAGGAAGCACTTTCTGAGGTATTGAGGAAGCACTTTCTGAGGTACTGAGGGAGAACGTTCTGAGGTACTGAGGGAGCACTATCTGAGGTATTGAGGGAGCAGCTTCTGAGGTACTGAGGAAGCACTAGCTGAGGTTCTGAGTGAGTACTATCCAAGGTACTGAGGGAGCACTTTCTGAGGTTCTGAGGGAGCACTTTCTGAGGGACTGAGGGAGAACTATCTGAGGTATTGAGGGAGCCCTCTCGGAGGTATTCATGGATTACTTTCTGAGGTATTGAGGTAGGACTTTCTGAGGTATTGAGGGAGCCCTGTCTGACGTACTGAGGAAGGACTATCAGAGGTACCAATGGAGAACTGTTTCAGGTATTGATGGTGCACTTTCTGTGGTATTGAGGGAGCACTATCTGAGATACTGAGGGAGCACTTTCTGAGGTATTGAGGAAGCACTTTCTGAGGTAATGAGGGAACAAGTTCTGAGGTATTCAGGAAGCACTCTCTGAGGTATTGAGGGAGCACTTTCTGAGGTACTGAGGGAGCATTTTCTGAGGTATTGAGGGAGCACTTTCTGTGGTATTGATGGAGCACTTGCTGAGGTATTGAGGGAGCACTTTCTGAGGTATTGAGAGAGCACTTTCTGAGGTACTGAGGGAGCAAGTTCTGAGGTATTGAGGAAGCACACTCTGAGGTACTGAGGGAGAACTATCTGAGGTATTGATGGAGAACTTTCTGAGGTATTGAGGGAGCACTATCTGAGATACTGAGTGAGCACTTTCTGAGGTATTGAGGAAGCACTTTCTGAGGTATTGAGAGAACACAATCTGATGTATTGAGGAAGCACTTTCTGTGGTATTGATGGAGCACTTGCTGAGGTATTGAGGAAGCACTTTCTGAGGTACTGAGGGAGCACTTTCTGAGGTATTGAGGGAGCACTATCTGAGGTAATGAGGGAACAAGTTCTGAGGTATTCAGGAAGCACTCTCTGAGGTATTGAGGGAGCACTTTCTGAGGTACTGAGGAAGCACTAGCTGAGGTTCTGAGTGAGTACTATCTGAGGTACTGAGGGAGCACTTTCTGAGATTTTGAGGGAGCACTTTCTGAGGGACTGAGGGAGAACTATCTGAGGTATTGAGGGAGCCCTCTCTGAGGTATTCATGGATCACTTTCTGAGGTATTGAGGTAGGACTCTCTGAGGTATTGAGGGAGCACTATCTGACGTACTGAGGAAGGACTATCGGAGGTACCGATGGAGAAGTATTTCAGGTATTGATGGTGCACTTTCTGAGGTATTGAGGGAGCACTTTCTGATGTATTGAAGGAGAAATATCTGAGGTATTGAGGGAGCACTAGCTGAGCTATTGAGTGAGAACTATCTGAGGTATTGAGGACCACTATCTGAGGTATTGAGGGAGAACTATCTGAGGTATTGAGCGAGCACTTTCTGAGGTATTGAGACAGCACTATCTGAGGTACTGAGGGTGCAAGTTCTGAGGTATTGAGGAAGCACACTCTGAGGTGCTGAGGGAGAACTATCTGAGATACTGAGTGAGCACTTTCTGAGGTATTGAGGAAGCACTTTCTGTGGTATTGATGGAGCACTTGCTGAAGTATTGAGGAAGCACTTTCTGAGGTACTGAGGGAGCACTTTCTGAGGTATTGAGGGAGCACTATCTGAGGTAATGAGTGAACAAGTTCTGAGGTATTCAGGAAGCACTCTCTGAGGTACTGAGGGAGAACTATCTGAGGTACTGAGGGAGAACTATCTGAGGTACTAAGGGAGCGCTTTCTGAGGTATTAAGGGAGCACTATCTGAGGCATTGAGGGAGCAATATCTGAGATAGTGAGGGAGTATTTTCTGAGGTATTTAGGGAGCACTTTCTGATGTACAGGGTGAGAGCTATCTGAGGTACTGAGGGAGAACTATCCGAGGTAATGAGGGAGCACACTCTGAGGTATTGAGGGAGCACTTTCTGAGGTACTGCGGAAGCACTAGCTGAGGTTCTGAGTGAGTACTATCTGAGGTACTGAGGGAGCACTTTCTGAGGTTTTGAGGGAGCACTTTCTGAGGGACTGAGGGAGAACTATCTGAGGTATTGCGGGAGCCCTCTCTGAGGTGTTCATGGATCACTTTCTGAGGTATTGAGGTAGCACTTTCTGAGGTCTTAAGGGAGCACTATCTGACGTACTGAGGAAGCACTATCAGAGGTACTGATGCAGAACTATCTCAGGTATTGATGGTGCACTTTCTGAGGTATTGAGGGAGCACTTTCTGAGGTACTGAGGAAGCACTGAGGTATTGAGCGAGCACCTTCTGAGGTACTGAGGAAGCACTATCTGAGATACTGAGGGAGCACTTTCTGAGGTACTGAGGGAGAACTATCTGAGGTACTGAGAGTGCACTTTCTGAAGTATCGAGGGAGCACATTCTGCGGTATTGAGGGACCACTATCTGAGGTATTGAGGGAGCACTTTCTGAGGTATTGAGATAGCACTATCTCAGGTATTAAGGAACCACTTTCTGAGGTTTGGAGGGAGCACTATCTGAGGTATTGAAGAAGCACTTTCTCAGGTTTTGAGGAAACACTTTCTGAGGTACGAAGGAACACTTTCTGAGTATTGAGGGAGCACTAGCTGAGGTACTGTGGGAGCAGGTTCTGAGGTATTGAGGACGCACACTCTGAGGTACTGAGGGAGAACTATCTGAGGTATTGATGGAGCACTTTCTGAGGTATTGAGGGAGCACTATCTGAGTTACTGTGTGAGCACTTTCTGAGGTATTGAGGGAACACAATCTGATGTATTGAGGAAGCACTTTCTGAGGTATTGAGGGAGCACTTTCTGAGGTATTGAGGGAGCACTATCTGAGGTACTGAGGCAGAACTATCTGTGGTATTGATGGAGCACTTGCTGAGGTATTGAGGAAGCACTTTCTGAGGTACTGAGTGAGCACTTTCTGAGGTATTGAGAGAACACAAACTGATGTATTGAGGAAGCACTTTCTGAGGTATTGAGGGAGCACATTCTGAGGTATTGAGGGAGCATTATCTGAGGTACTGAGGCAGAACTATCTGTGGTATTGATGGAGCACTTGCTGAGGTATTGAGGAAGCACTTTCTGAGGTACTGAGTGAGCACTTTCTGAGGTATTGAGGGAGCACTATCTGAGGTACTGAGGGAACAAGTTCTGAGGTATTGAGGAAGCACTCTCTGAGGTACTGAGGGAGTACTATCTGAGGAACTGAGGGAGAACTATCTAAGGTACTGAGGGAGCACTTTCTGAGGTATTTTGGGAGAACTTTCTGAGGTACTGAGTGAGAACTATCTGAGGTACTGAGGGAGCACTTTCTGAGGTATTGAGGGAGCACTTTCTGAGGTTTTGAGGGAGCACTATCTGAGGTATTTAGAAAGCACTTTCTGAGGCATCGAGGAAACACTTTCTGAGATATTGAGGGAGCACTATCTGAGGTATTGAGGAAGCACTTTCTGAGGTATTGAGGAAGCACTTTCTGAGGTATTGAGGAAGCACTTTCTGAGGTACTGAGGGAGCACTTTCTGAGGTATTGAGGGAGCACTATCTGAGGTACTGAGGGAGCAAGTTCTGAGGTATTCAGAAAGCACTCTCTGAGGTACTGAGGGAGAACTATCTGAGGAACTAAGGGAACACTATCTGAGGTACTGAGTGAGCACTTTCTGAGGTCTTGAGGGAACACAATCTGATGTATTGAGGAAGCACTTTCTGAGGTACTGAGTGAGCACTTTCTGAGGTATTGAGGGAGCACTATCTGAGGTACTGAGGGAACAAGTTCTGAGGTATTGAGGAAGCACTCTCTGAGGTACTGAGGGAGTACCATCTGAGGAACTGAGGGAGAACTATCTGAGGTACTGAGGGAGCACTTTCTGAGGTATTTTGGGAGAACTTTCTGAGGTACTGAGTGAGAACTATCTGAGGTACTGAGGGAGCACTTTCTGAGGCATCGAGGAAACACTTTCTGAGGTATTGAGGGAGCACTATCTGAGGTATTGAGGAAGCACTTTCTGAGGTATTGAGGAAGCACTTTCTGAGGTATTGAGGAAGCACTTTCTGAGGTACTGAGGGAGCACTTTCTGAGGTATTGAGGCAGCACTATCTGAGGTACTGAGGGAGCAAGTTCTGAGGTATTCAGAAAGCAATCTCTGAGGTACTGAGGGAGAACTATCTGAGGAACTAAGGGAACACTATCTGAGGTACTGAGTGAGCACTTTCTGAGGTCTTGAGGGAACACAATCTGATGTATTGAGGAAGCACTTTCTGAGGTATTGAGGGGGCACTTTCTGAGATATTGAGGGAGCACGATCTGAGGTACTGAGGCAGAACTATCTGTGGTATTGATGGAGCACTTGCTGAGGTATTCAGGAAGCACTTTCTGAAGTATTGAGGGAGCACTTCCTGAGGTATTCAGGGAGCACTATCTGAGGTACTGAGGGAGCAAGTTCTGAGGTATTGAGGAAGCACACTCTGAGGTACTGAGGGAGAACTATCTGAGGTATTGATGGAGCACTTTCTGAGGTATTGAGGGAGCACTATCTGACGTACTGAGTGAGCACTTTCTGAGGTATTGAGGAAGCACTTTCTGAGGTATTGATGGAGCACTTGTTGAGGTGTTGAGGAAGCACTTTCTGAGGTACTGAGGGAGCTCTTTCTGAGGTATTGAGGGAACACTTTCTGAGGTAATGAGGGAACAAGTTCTGAGGTATTCAGGAAGCACTCACTGAGGTACTGAAGGAGAACTATCTGAGGTACTGAGGGAGAACTATCTGAGGTACGGAGGGAGCGCTTTCTGAGGTATTAAGGGAGCACTATCTGAGGCATTGAGGGAGCAATTTCTGAGATAGTGAGGGAGCACTTTCTGAGGTATTTAGTGAGCACTTTCTGATGTACTGAGTGAGAACTATCTGAGGTACTGAGGGAGACATATCTGAGGTACTGAGGGAGCAGTTTCTGAGGTATTGAGGGAGCACTTTCTGAGGTACTGAGGAAGCACTAGCTGAGGTTCTGAGTGAGTACTATCTGAGGTACTGAGGGAGCACTTTCTGAGGTTTTGAGGGATCACTTTCTGAGGGACTGAGGGAGAACTATCTGAGGTATTGAGGGAGCCCTCTCTGAGGTATTCATTGATCACTTTCTGAGGTATTGAGGTAGGACTTTCTGAGGTATTGAGGGAGCACTATCTGACGTACTGAGGAAGGACTATCAGAGGTACCGATGGAGAACTATTTCAGGTATTGATGGTGCATTTTCTGAGGTATTGAGGGCGCACTTTCTGAGGTAATGAGGGAGAAATATCTGAGGTATTGAGGGAGCATTAGCTGAGCTATTCAGTGAGAACTATCTGAGGTATGAGGACCACTATCTGAGGTATTGAGGGAGAACTATCTGAGGTATTGAGCGAACACTTTCAGAGATTTTGAGGGAGAACTATCGAAGATATTGACGGAGAACTATCTTAGATAGTGAGGGAGCCCTCTCTGAGGTATTGTTGGATCATTTTCTGAGGTATTGAGGTAGCACTTTCTGAGGTACTGAGGAGACACTTTCTGAGATATTGAGGGAGCAGTATCTGACGTATTGAGGAAGCACTATCAGCGGTACTGATGGAGAACTATCTGAGGTACTGAGGGAGCACTTTCTGAGGTATTGAGGGACCACTATCTGAGGTATTGAGGAAGCACTTTCTGAGGTATTGAGGGAGCACTTTCTGAGGTACTGAGGGAGAACTTTCTGAGGTACTGAGGGAGCACTTTCTGAGGTATTGAGAAAGCACTTTCTGAGGCATTGAGGAAGCACTTTCTGAGGTATTGAGGGAGCACTTCCTGAGGTATTCAGGGAGCACTATCTGAGGTACTGAGGGAGCAAGTTCTGAGGTATTGAGGAAGCACACTCTGAGGTACTGAGTGAGAACTATCTGAGGTATTGATGGAGCACTTTCTGAGGTATTGAGGGAGCACTATCTGAGGTACTGAGTGAGCACTTTCTGAGGTATTGAGGAAGCACTTTCTGAGGTACTGAGGGAGCTCTTTCTGAGGTATTGAGGAAACACTTTCTGAGGTAATGAGGGAACAAGTTCTGAGGTATTCAGGAAGCACTCACTGAGGTACTGAAGGAGAACTATCTGAGGTACTGAGGGAGAACTATCTGAGGTACGGAGGGAGCGCTTTCTGAGGTATTAAGGAGCACTATCTGAGGCATTGAGGGAGCAATTTCTGAGATAGTGAGGGAGCACATTCTGAGGTATTTAGGGAGCACTTTCTGATGTACTGAGTGAGAACTATCTGAGGTACTGAGGGAGACATATCTGAGGTACTGAGGGAGCAGTTTCTGAGGTATTGAGGGAGCACTTTCTGAGGTACTGAGGAAGCACTAGCTGAGGTTCTGAGTGAGTACTATCTGAGGTACTGAGGGAGCACTTTCTGAGGTTTTGAGGGAGCACTTTCTGAGGGACTGAGGGAGAACTATCTGAGGTATTGAGGGAGCCCTCTCTGAGGTATTCATTGATCACTTTCTGAGGTATTGAGGTAGGACTTTCTGAGGTATTGAGGGAGCACTATCTGACATACTGAGGAAGGACTATCAGAGGTACCGATGGAGAACTATTTCAGGTATTGATGGTGCATTTTCTGAGGTATTGCGGGAGCACTTTCTGAGGTAATGAGGGAGAAATATCTGAGGTATTGAGGGAGCATTAGCTGAGCTATTGAGTGAGAACTATCTGAGGTATGAGGACCACTATCTGAGGTATTGAGGGAGAACTATCTGAGGTATTGAGCGAGCACTTTCAGAGATTTTGAGGGAGAACTATCTGAGGTATTGACGGAGAACTATCTCAGATAGTGAGGGAGCCCTCTCTGAGGTATTGTTGGATCATTTTCTGAGGTATTGAGGTAGCAATTTCTGAGGTACTGAGGAGACACTCTCTGAGATATTGAGGGAGCAGTATCTGACGTATTGAGGAAGCACTATCAGCCGTACTGATGGAGAACTATCTGAGGTACTGAGGGAGCACTTTCTGAAGTATTGAGGGAGCACTTTCTGAGGTATTGAGGGAGCACTATCTGAGGTATTGAGGAAGCACTTTCTGAGGTATTGAGGGAGCACTTTCTGAGGTACTGAGGGAGAACTTTCTGAGGTACTGAGGGAGCACTTTCTGAGGTACTGAGGGAGCACTATCTGAGGTATTGAGGGAGCAACTTCTGAGGTACTGAGGGAGCACTTTCTGAAGTATTGAGGGAGCACATTCTGAGGTATTGAGGGAGCACTATCTGAGGTATTGAGAAAGCACTTTCTCAGGCATTGAGGAAACGCTTTCTGAGGTACTGAGGGAGCACTTTCTGAGGTATTGAGGAAGCACTTTCTGAGGTACTGAGGGAGAACTTTCTGATGTACTGAGGGAGCACTTTCTGAGGTATTGAGAAAGCACTTTCTGAGGCATTGAGGAAGCACTTTCTGAGGTATTGAGGGAGCACTACCTGAGGTATTGAGGGACCACTATCTGAGGTATTGAGGGAACAACTTCTGAGGTACTGAGGGAGCACTTTCTGAGGTATTGAGGGAGCGCATTCTGAGGTATTGAGGGAGCACTATCTGAGGTATTGAGTAAGCACTTTCTGACGCATTGAGTAAGCACTTTCTGAGGTATTGAGGAAGCACTTTCTGAGGTATTGAGGAAGCACATTCTGAGGTACTGAGGGAGCACTTTCTGAGGTATTGAGGAAGCACTTTCTGAGGTACTGAGGGAGAACTTTCTGATGTACTGAGGGAGCACTTTCTGAGGTATTGAGAAAGCACTTTCTGAGGCATTGAGGAAGCACTTTCTGAGGTATTGAGGGAGCACTACCTGAGGTATTGAGGGACCACTATCTGAGGTATTGAGGGAACAACTTCTGAGGTACTGAGGGAGCACTTTCTGAGGTATTGAGGGAGCGCATTCTGAGGTATTGAGGGAGCACTATCTGAGGTATTGAGTAAGCACTTTCTGACGCATTGAGTAAGCACTTTCTGAGGTATTGAGGAAGCACTTTCTGAGGTATTGAGGAAGCACATTCTGAGGTTCTGAGGGAGCACTTTCTGAGATATTGTGGGAGCACTATCTGAGGTACTGAGGGAGCAAGTTCGGAGGTATTCAGAAATCACTCTCTGAGGTACTGAGGGAGAACTATCTGAGGAACGAAGGGAACATTATCTGAGGTACTGAGTGAGCACTTTCTGAGGTCTTGAGGGAACACAATCTGATGTATTGAGGAAGCACTTTCTGAGGTATTGAGGGAGCACTTTCTGAGATATTGAGGGAGCACGATCTGAGGTACTGAGGCAGAACTATCTGTGGTATGGATGGAGCACTTGCTGAGGTATTGAGGAAGCACTTTCTGAAGTATTGAGGGAGCACTTTCTGAGGTATTAAGAGAGCACTATCTGAGGTACTGAGGGAGCAAGTTCTGAGGTATTGAGGAAGCAAACTCTGAGGTACTGAGGGAGAACTATCTGAGGTATTGATGGAGCACTTTCTGAGGTATTGAGGGAGCACTATCTGAGATACTGAGTGAGCACAAACTGAGGTATTGAGGAAGCACTTTCTGAGGTATTGAGAGAACACAATCTGATGTATTGAGGAAGCACTTTCTGAGGTATTGAGGGAGCACTATCTCAGGTAATGAGAGAACAAGTTCTGAGGTATTCAGGAAGCACTCTCTGAGGTATTGAGGGAGCACTTTCTGAGGTACTGAGGAAGCACTAGCTGAGGTTCTGAGTGAGTACTATCTGTGGTACTGAGGGTGCACTTTCTGAGATTTTGAGGGAGCACTTTCTGAGGTATTGAGGGAGAAATATCTGAGGTATTGAGGGAGCATTAGCTGAGCTATTGAGTGAGAATTATCTGAGGTATTGAGTACCACTATCTGAGGTATTGAGGGAGAACTATCTGAGGTATTGAGCGAGCACTTTCTGAGGTATTGAGAGAGCACTATCTGAGGTACTGAGGGAGCAAGTTCTGAGGTATTGAGGAAGCACACTCTGAGGTACTGAGGGAGAACTATCTGAGGTATTGATGGAGCACTTTCTGAGGTATTGAGGGAGCACTATCTGAGATAATGAGTGAGCACTTTCTGAGGTATTGTGGAAGCACTTTCTGACGGACTGAGGGAGAACTATCTGAGGTATTGAGGGAGCCCTCTCTGAGGTATTGATTGATCACTTTCTGAGGTATTGAGGTAGGACTTTCTGAGGTATTGAGGGAGCACTATCTGACGTACTGAGGAAGGACTATCAGAGGTACCGATGGAGAACTATTTCAGGTATTGATGGTGCACTTTCTGAGGTATTGAGGGAGCACTTTCTGAGGTAATGAGGGAGAAATATCTGAGGTATTGAGGGAGCCTTAGCTGAGCTATTGAGTGAGAACTATCTGAGGTATGAGGACCACTATCTGAGGTATTGAGGGAGAACTATCTGAGGTATTGAGCGAGCACTTTCAGAGATTTTGAGGGAGAACTATCTGAGGTATTGATGGAGAACTATCTTAGATAGTGAGGGAGCCCTCTGTGAGGTATTGTTGGATCATTTTCTGATGTATTGAGGTAGCACTTTCTGAGGTACTGAGGAGACACGTTCTGAGATATTGAGGGAGCAGTATCTGACGTATTGAGGAAGCACTATCAGCGGTACTGATGGAGAACTATCTGAGGTACTGAGGGAGCACTTTCTGAAGTATTGAGGGAGCACTTTCTGAGGTATTGAGGGACCACTATCTGAGGTATTGAGGAAGCAATTTCTGAGGTATTGAGGGAGCACTTTCTGAGGTACTGAGGGAGAACTTTCTGAGGTACTGAGGGAGCACTTTCTGAGGTATTGAGAAAGCACTTTCTGAGGCATTGAGGTAGCACTTTCTGAGGTATTGAGGGAGCACTATCTGAGGTATTGAGGGAGCAACTTCTGAGGTACTGAGGGAGCACTTTCTGAGGTATTGAGGGGGCACATTCTGAGGTATTGAGGGAGCACTATCTGAGGTATTGAGAAAGCACTTTCTCAGGCATTGAGGAAGCACTTTCTGAGGTACTGAGGGAGCACTTTCTGAGGTATTGAGGAAGCACTTTCTGAGGTACTGAGGGAGAACTTTCTGAGGTACTGAGAGAGCACTTTCTGAGGTATTGAGAAAGCACATTCTGAGGCATTGAGGTAGCACTTTCTGAGGTATTGAGGGACCACTATCTGAGGTATAGAGGGACCACTATCTGAGGTATTGAGGGAGCAACTTCTGAGGTACTGAGGGAGCACTTTCTGAGGTATTGAGGGAGCGCATTCTGAGGTATTGAGGGAGCACTACCTGTGGTATTGAGTAAGCACTTTCTGAGGCATTGAGGAAGCACATTCTGAGGTATTGAGGGAGCACTATCTGAGGTATTGAGGAAGCACTTTCTGAGGTATTGAGGAAGCACTTTCTGAGGTATTCAGGAAGCACATTCTGAGGTACTGAAGGAGCACTTTCTGAGATATTGTGGGAGCACTATCTGAGGTACTGAGGGAGCAAGTTCTGAGGTATTCAGAAAGCACTCTCTGAGGTACTGAGGGAGAACTATCTGAGGAACGAAGGGAACACTATCTGAGGTACTGAGTGAGCACTTTCTGTGGTCTTGAGGGAACACAATCTGATGTATTGAGTAAGCACTTTCTGAGGTATTGTGGGAGCACTTTCTGAGATATTGAGGGAGCACGATCTGAGGTACTGAGGCAGAACTATCTGTGGTATGGATGGAGCACTTGCTGAGGTATTGAGGAAGCACTCTCTGAGGTATTGAGGGAGCACTTTCTGAGGTATTGAGAGAGCACTATCTGAGGTACTGAGGGAGCAAGTTCTGAGGTATTGAGGAAGCACACTCTGAGGTACTGAGGGAGAACTATCTGAGGTATTGATGGAGAACTTTCTGAGGTATTGAGGGAGCACTATCTGAGATACTGAGTGAGCACAAACTGAGGTATTGAGGAAGCACTTTCTGAGGTATTGAGAGAACACAATCTGATGTATTGAGGAAGCACTTTCTGTGGTATTGATGGAGCACTTGCTGAGGTATTGAGGAAGCACTTTCTGAGGTACTGAGGGAGCACTTTCTGAGGTATTGAGGGAGCACTATCTGAGGTAATGAGGGAACAAGTTCTGAGGTATTCAGGAATCACTTTCTGAGGTATGGAGGGAGCACTTTCTGAGGTACTGAGGAAGCACTACCTGAGGTTCTGAGTGAGTACTATCTGAGGTACTGAGGGAGCACTTTCTGAGATTTTGAGGGAGCACTTTCTGAGGGACTGAGGGAGAACTATCTGAGGTATTGAGGGAGCCCTCTCTGAGGTATTCATTGATCACTTTCTGAGGTATTGAGGTAGGACTTTCTGAGGTCTTGAGGGAGCACTATCTGACGTACTGAGGAAGGACTATCAGAGGTACCGATGGAGAACTATTTCAGGTATTAATGGTGCACTTTCTGAGGTATTGAGGGAGCACTTTCTGAGGTATTGAGGGAGAAATACCTGAGGTATTGAGGGAGCACTAGCTGAGCTATTGAGTGAGAACTATCTGAGGTATTGAGGACCACTATCTGAGGTATGGAGGGAGAACTATCTGAGGTATTGAGCGAGCACTTTCTGAGGTATTGAGAGAGCACTATCTGAGGTACTGAGGGCGCAAGTTCTGAGGTATTGAGGAAGCACACTCTGAGGTACTGAGGGAGAACTATCTGAGGTATTGATGGAGCACTTTCTGAGGTATTGAGGGAGCACTATCTGAGATACTGAGTGAGCACTTTCTGAGGTATTGAGGAAGCACTTTCTGAGGTACTGAGGGAGAACTTTCTGAGGTACTGAGGGAGCACTTTCTGAGGTATTGAGAAAGCACTTTCTGAGGCATTGAGGAAGCACTTTCTGATGTATTGAGGGAGCACTATCTGAGGTATTGAGGGACCACTATCTGAGGTATTGAGGGAGCAACTTCTGAGGTACTGAGGCAGCACTTTCTGAGGTATTGAGGGAGCGCATTCTGAGGTATTGAGGGCGCACTACCTGAGGTATTTAGTAAGCACTTTCTGACGCATTGAGGAAGCAATTTCTGAGGTATTGAGGGAGCACTATCTGAGGTATTGAGGAAGCACTTGCTGAGGTATTGAGGAAGCACTTTCTGAGGTATTCAGGAAGCACATTCTGAGGTACTGAGGGAGCACTTTCTGAGATATTGTGGGAGCACTATCTGAGGTAATGAGGGAGCAAGTTCTGAGGTATTCAGAAAGCACTCTCTGAGGTACTGAGGGAGAACTATCTGAGGAACGAAGGGAACACTATCTGAGGTACTGAGTGAGCACTTTCTGAGGTCTTGAGTGAACACAATCTGATGTATTGAGGAAGCACTTTCTGAGATATTGAGGGAAAACGATCTGAGGTACTGAGGCAGAACTATCTGTGGTATGGATGGAGCTCTTGCTGAGGTATTGAGGAAGCACTTTCTGAGGTATTGAGGGAGCACTTTCTGAGGTATTGAGAGAGCACTATCTGAGGTACTGAGGGAGCAAGTTCTGAGGTATTGAGGAAGCACACTCTGAGGTACTGAGGGAGAACTATCTGAGGTATTGATGGAGCACTTTCTGAGGTATTGAGGGAGCACGATCTGAGATACTGAGTGAGCACTTTCTGAGGTATTGAGGAAGCACTTTCTGAGGTATTGAGAGAACACTATCTGATGTATTGAGGAAGCACTTTCTGTGGTATTGAGGGAGAAATATCTGAGGTATTGAGGGAGCATTAGCTGAGCTATTGAGTGAGAATTATCTGAGGTATTGAGTACCACTATCTGAGGTATTGAGGGAGAACTATCTGAGGTATTGAGCGAGCACTTTCTGAGGTATTGAGAGAGCACTATCTGAGGTACTGAGGGAGCAAGTTCTGAGGTATTGAGGAAGCACACTCTGAGGTACTGAGGGAGAACTATCTGAGGTATTGATGGAGCACTTTCTGAGGTATTGAGGGAGCACTATCTGAGATAATGAGTGAGCACTTTCTGAGGTATTGTGGAAGCACTTTCTGACGGACTGAGGGAGAACTATCTGAGGTATTGAGGGAGCCCTCTCTGAGGTATTGATTGATCACTTTCTGAGGTATTGAGGTAGGACTTTCTGAGGTATTGAGGGAGCACTATCTGACGTACTGAGGAAGGACTATCAGAGGTACCGATGGAGAACTATTTCAGGTATTGATGGTGCACTTTCTGAGGTATTGAGGGAGCACTTTCTGAGGTAATGAGGGAGAAATATCTGAGGTATTGAGGGAGCCTTAGCTGAGCTATTGAGTGAGAACTATCTGAGGTATGAGGACCACTATCTGAGGTATTGAGGGAGAACTATCTGAGGTATTGAGCGAGCACTTTCAGAGATTTTGAGGGAGAACTATCTGAGGTATTGATGGAGAACTATCTTAGATAGTGAGGGAGCCCTCTGTGAGGTATTGTTGGATCATTTTCTGATGTATTGAGGTAGCACTTTCTGAGGTACTGAGGAGACACGTTCTGAGATATTGAGGGAGCAGTATCTGACGTATTGTGGAAGCACTATCAGCGGTACTGATGGAGAACTATCTGAGGTACTGAGGGAGCACTTTCTGAAGTATTGAGGGAGCACTTTCTGAGGTATTGAGGGACCACTATCTGAGGTATTGAGGAAGCAATTTCTGAGGTATTGAGGGAGCACTTTCTGAGGTACTGAGGGAGAACTTTCTGAGGTACTGAGGGAGCACTTTCTGAGGTATTGAGAAAGCACTTTCTGAGGCATTGAGGAAGCACTTTCTGAGGTATTGAGGGAGCACTACCTGAGGTATTGAGGGACCACTATCTGAGGTATTGAGGGAACAACTTCTGAGGTACTGAGGGAGCACTTTCTGAGGTATTGAGGGAGCGCATTCTGAGGTATTGAGGGAGCACTATCTGAGGTATTGAGTAAGCACTTTCTGACGCATTGAGTAAGCACTTTCTGAGGTATTGAGGAAGCACTTTCTGAGGTATTGAGGAAGCACATTCTGAGGTACTGAGGGAGCACTTTCTGAGGTATTGAGGAAGCACTTTCTGAGGTACTGAGGGAGAACTTTCTGATGTACTGAGGGAGCACTTTCTGAGGTATTGAGAAAGCACTTTCTGAGGCATTGAGGAAGCACTTTCTGAGGTATTGAGGGAGCACTACCTGAGGTATTGAGGGACCACTATCTGAGGTATTGAGGGAACAACTTCTGAGGTACTGAGGGAGCACTTTCTGAGGTATTGAGGGAGCGCATTCTGAGGTATTGAGGGAGCACTATCTGAGGTATTGAGTAAGCACTTTCTGACGCATTGAGTAAGCACTTTCTGAGGTATTGAGGAAGCACTTTCTGAGGTATTGAGGAAGCACATTCTGAGGTTCTGAGGGAGCACTTTCTGAGATATTGTGGGAGCACTATCTGAGGTACTGAGGGAGCAAGTTCGGAGGTATTCAGAAATCACTCTCTGAGGTACTGAGGGAGAACTATCTGAGGAACGAAGGGAACATTATCTGAGGTACTGAGTGAGCACTTTCTGAGGTCTTGAGGGAACACAATCTGATGTATTGAGGAAGCACTTTCTGAGGTATTGAGGGAACACTTTCTGAGATATTGAGGGAGCACGATCTGAGGTACTGAGGCAGAACTATCTGTGGTATGGATGGAGCACTTGCTGAGGTATTGAGGAAGCACTTTCTGAAGTATTGAGGGAGCACTTTCTGAGGTATTAAGAGAGCACTATCTGAGGTACTGAGGGAGCAAGTTCTGAGGTATTGAGGAAGCAAACTCTGAGGTACTGAGGGAGAACTATCTGAGGTATTGATGGAGCACTTTCTGAGGTATTGAGGGAGCACTATCTGAGATACTGAGTGAGCACAAACTGAGGTATTGAGGAAGCACTTTCTGAGGTATTGAGAGAACACAATCTGATGTATTGAGGAAGCACTTTCTGTGGTATTGATGGAGCACTTGCTGAGGTATTGAGGAAGCACTTTCTGAGGTACTGAGGGAGCACTTTCTGAGGTATTGAGGGAGCACTATCTCAGGTAATGAGAGAACAAGTTCTGAGGTATTCAGGAAGCACTCTCTGAGGTATTGAGGGAGCACTTTCTGAGGTACTGAGGAAGCACTAGCTGAGGTTCTGAGTGAGTACTATCTGAGGTACTGAGGGTGCACTTTCTGAGATTTTGAGGGAGCACTTTCTGAGGTATTGAGGGAGAAATATCTGAGGTATTGAGGGAGCATTAGCTGAGCTATTGAGTGAGAATTATCTGAGGTATTGAGTACCACTATCTGAGGTATTGAGGGAGAACTATCTGAGGTATTGAGCGAGCACTTTCTGAGGTATTGAGAGAGCACTATCTGAGGTACTGAGGGAGCAAGTTCTGAGGTATTGAGGAAGCACACTCTGAGGTACTGAGGGAGAACTATCTGAGGTATTGATGGAGCACTTTCTGAGGTATTGAGGGAGCACTATCTGAGATAATGAGTGAGCACTTTCTGAGGTATTGTGGAAGCACTTTCTGACGGACTGAGGGAGAACTATCTGAGGTATTGAGGGAGCCCTCTCTGAGGTATTGATTGATCACTTTCTGAGGTATTGAGGTAGGACTTTCTGAGGTATTGAGGGAGCACTATCTGACGTACTGAGGAAGGACTATCAGAGGTACCGATGGAGAACTATTTCAGGTATTGATGGTGCACTTTCTGAGGTATTGAGGGAGCACTTTCTGAGGTAATGAGGGAGAAATATCTGAGGTATTGAGGGAGCCTTAGCTGAGCTATTGAGTGAGAACTATCTGAGGTATGAGGACCACTATCTGAGGTATTGAGGGAGAACTATCTGAGGTATTGAGCGAGCACTTTCAGAGATTTTGAGGGAGAACTATCTGAGGTATTGATGGAGAACTATCTTAGATAGTGAGGGAGCCCTCTGTGAGGTATTGTTGGATCATTTTCTGATGTATTGAGGTAGCACTTTCTGAGGTACTGAGGAGACACGTTCTGAGATATTGAGGGAGCAGTATCTGACGTATTGAGGAAGCACTATCAGCGGTACTGATGGAGAACTATCTGAGGTACTGAGGGAGCACTTTCTGAAGTATTGAGGGAGCACTTTCTGAGGTATTGAGGGACCACTATCTGAGGTATTGAGGAAGCAATTTCTGAGGTATTGAGGGAGCACTTTCTGAGGTACTGAGGGAGAACTTTCTGAGGTACTGAGGGAGCACTTTCTGAGGTATTGAGAAAGCACTTTCTGAGGCATTGAGGTAGCACTTTCTGAGGTATTGAGGGAGCACTATCTGAGGTATTGAGGGAGCAACTTCTGAGGTACTGAGGGAGCACTTTCTGAGGTATTGAGGGGGCACATTCTGAGGTATTGAGGGAGCACTATCTGAGGTATTGAGAAAGCACTTTCTCAGGCATTGAGGAAGCACTTTCTGAGGTACTGAGGGAGCACTTTCTGAGGTATTGAGGAAGCACTTTCTGAGGTACTGAGGGAGAACTTTCTGAGGTACTGAGAGAGCACTTTCTGAGGTATTGAGAAAGCACATTCTGAGGCATTGAGGTAGCACTTTCTGAGGTATTGAGGGAGCACTATCTGAGGTATAGAGGGACCACTATCTGAGGTATTGAGGGAGCAACTTCTGAGGTACTGAGGGAGCACTTTCTGAGGTATTGAGGGAGCGCATTCTGAGGTATTGAGGGAGCACTACCTGTGGTATTGAGTAAGCACTTTCTGAGGCATTGAGGAAGCACATTCTGAGGTATTGAGGGAGCACTATCTGAGGTATTGAGGAAGCACTTTCTGAGGTATTGAGGAAGCACTTTCTGAGGTATTCAGGAAGCACATTCTGAGGTACTGAAGGAGCACTTTCTGAGATATTGTGGGAGCACTATCTGAGGTACTGAGGGAGCAAGTTCTGAGGTATTCAGAAAGCACTCTCTGAGGTACTGAGGGAGAACTATCTGAGGAACGAAGGGAACACTATCTGAGGTACTGAGTGAGCACTTTCTGTGGTCTTGAGGGAACACAATCTGATGTATTGAGTAAGCACTTTCTGAGGAATTGTGGGAGCACTTTCTGAGATATTGAGGGAGCACGATCTGAGGTACTGAGGCAGAACTATCTGTGGTATGGATGGAGCACTTGCTGAGGTATTGAGGAAGCACTCTCTGAGGTATTGAGGGAGCACTTTCTGAGGTATTGAGAGAGCACTATCTGAGGTACTGAGGGAGCAAGTTCTGAGGTATTGAGGAAGCACACTCTGAGGTACTGAGGGAGAACTATCTGAGGTATTGATGGAGAACTTTCTGAGGTATTGAGGGAGCACTATCTGAGATACTGAGTGAGCACAAACTGAGGTATTGAGGAAGCACTTTCTGAGGTATTGAGAGAACACAATCTGATGTATTGAGGAAGCACTTTCTGTGGTATTGATGGAGCACTTGCTGAGGTATTGAGGAAGCACTTTCTGAGGTACTGAGGGAGCACTTTCTGAGGTATTGAGGGAGCACTATCTGAGGTAATGAGGGAACAAGTTCTGAGGTATTCAGGAATCACTTTCTGAGGTATGGAGGGAGCACTTTCTGAGGTACTGAGGAAGCACTACCTGAGGTTCTGAGTGAGTACTATCTGAGGTACTGAGGGAGCACTTTCTGAGATTTTGAGGGAGCACTTTCTGAGGGACTGAGGGAGAACTATCTGAGGTATTGAGGGAGCCCTCTCTGAGGTATTCATTGATCACTTTCTGAGGTATTGAGGTAGGACCTTCTGAGGTATTGAGGGAGCACTATCTGACGTACTGAGGAAGGAGTATCAGAGGTACCGATGGAGAACTATTTCAGGTATTAATGGTGCACTTTCTGAGGTATTGAGGGAGCACTTTCTGAGGTATTGAGGGAGAAATACCTGAGGTATTGAGGGAGCACTAGCTGAGCTATTGAGTGAGAACTATCTGAGGTATTGAGGACCACTATCTGAGGTATGGAGGGAGAACTATCTGAGGTATTGAGCGAGCACTTTCTGAGGTATTGAGAGAGCACTATCTGAGGTACTGAGGGCGCAAGTTCTGAGGTATTGAGGAAGCACACTCTGAGGTACTGAGGGAGAACTATCTGAGGTATTGATGGAGCACTTTCTGAGGTATTGAGGGAGCACTATCTGAGATACTGAGTGAGCACTTTCTGAGGTATTGAGGAAGCACTTTCTGAGGTACTGAGGGAGAACTTTCTGAGGTACTGAGGGAGCACTTTCTGAGGTATTGAGAAAGCACTTTCTGAGGCATTGAGGAAGCACTTTCTGATGTATTGAGGGAGCACTATCTGAGGTATTGAGGGACCACTATCTGAGGTATTGAGGGAGCAACTTCTGAGGTACTGAGGCAGCACTTTCTGAGGTATTGAGGGAGCGCATTCTGAGGTATTGAGGGCGCACTACCTGAGGTATTTAGTAAGCACTTTCTGACGCATTGAGGAAGCAATTTCTGAGGTATTGAGGGAGCACTATCTGAGGTATTGAGGAAGCACTTGCTGAGGTATTGAGGAAGCACTTTCTGAGGTATTCAGGAAGCACATTCTGAGGTACTGAGGGAGCACTTTCTGAGATATTGTGGGAGCACTATCTGAGGTAATGAGGGAGCAAGTTCTGAGGTATTCAGAAAGCACTCTCTGAGGTACTGAGGGAGAACTATCTGAGGAACGAAGGGAACACTATCTGAGGTACTGAGTGAGCACTTTCTGAGGTCTTGAGTGAACACAATCTGATGTATTGAGGAAGCACTTTCTGAGATATTGAGGGAAAACGATCTGAGGTACTGAGGCAGAACTATCTGTGGTATGGATGGAGCTCTTGCTGAGGTATTGAGGAAGCACTTTCTGAGGTATTGAGGGAGCACTTTCTGAGGTATTGAGAGAGCACTATCTGAGGTACTGAGGGAGCAAGTTCTGAGGTATTGAGGAAGCACACTCTGAGGTACTGAGGGAGAACTATCTGAGGTATTGATGGAGCACTTTCTGAGGTATTGAGGGAGCACGATCTGAGATACTGAGTGAGCACTTTCTGAGGTATTGAGGAAGCACTTTCTGAGGTATTGAGAGAACACTATCTGATGTATTGAGGAAGCACTTTCTGTGGTATTGATGGAGCACTTGCTGAGGTATTGAGGAAGCACTTTCTGAGGTACTGAGGGAGCACTTTCTGAGGTATTGAGGGAGCACTATCTGAGGTAATGAGGGAACAAGTTCTGAGGTATTCAGGAAGCACTCTCTGAGGTATTGAGGGAGCACTTTCTGAGGTACTGAGGAAGCACTAGCTGAGGTTCTGAGTGAGTACTATCTGAGGTACTGAGGGAGCACTTTCTGAGATTTTGAGGGAGCACTTTCTGAGGGACTGAGGGAGAACTATCTGAGGTATTGAGGGATCCCTCTCTGAGGTATTCATTGATCACTTTCTGAGGTATTGAGGTAGGACTTTCTGAGGTATTGAGGGAGCACTATCTGACGTACTGAGGAAGGACTATCAGAGGTACCGATGGAGAAGTATTTCAGGTATTGATGGTGCACTTTCTGAGGTATTGAGGGAGCACTTTCTGAGGTATTGAGGGAGAAATATCTGAGGTATTGAGGGAGCACTAGCTGAGCTATTGAGTGAGAACTATCTGAGGTATTGAGGATCACTATCTGAGGTAATGAGGGAGAACTATCTGAGGTATTGAGCGAGCACTTTCTGAGGTATTGAGAGAGCACTATCTGAGGTACTGAGGGAGCAAGTCATGAGGTATTGAGGAAGCACACTCTGAGGTACTGAGGGAGAACTATCTGAGGTATTGATGGAGCACTTTCTGAGGTATTGAGGGAGCACTATCTGAGGTATTGAGGAAGCACTTTCTGTGGTATTGAGGGAGCACTATCTGAGGTAATGAGGGAACAAGTTTTGAGGTATTCAGGAAGCACTCACTGAGGTACTGAGGGAGAACTACCTGAGGAACTGAGGGAGAACTATCTGAGGTACGGAGGGAGCGCTTTCTGAGGTATTAAGGGAGCACTATCTGAGGCATTGAGGGAGCAATATCTGAGATAGTGAGGGAGCACTTTCTGAGGTATTTAGGGAGCACTTTCTGATGTACTGAGTGAGAACTATCTGAGGTACTGAGGGAGAACTATCTGAGGTACTGAGGGAGCATTTTCTGAGGTATTGAGGGAGCACTTTCTGAGGGACTGAGGGAGAACTATCTGAGGTATTGAGGGAGCCCTCTCTGAGGTATTCATTGATCACTTTCTGAGGTATTGAGGTAGGACTTTCTGAGGTCTTGAGGGAGCACTATCTGACGTACTGAGGAAGGACTATCAGAGGTACCGATGGAGAACTATTTCAGGTATTAATGGTGCACTTTCTGAGGTATTGAGGGAGCACTTTCTGAGGTATTGAGGGAGAAATACCTGAGGTATTGAGGGAGCACTAGCTGAGCTATTCAGTGAGAACTATCTGAGGTAATGAGGACCACTATCTGAGGTATTGAGGGAGAACTATCTGAGGTATTGAGCGAGCACTTTCTGAGGTATTGAGAGAGCACTATCTGAGGTACTGAGGGCGCAAGTTCTGAGGTATTGAGGAAGCACACTCTGAGGTACTGAGGGAGAACTATCTGAGGTATTGATGGAGCACTTTCTGAGGTATTGAGGGAGCACTATCTGAGATACTGAGTGAGCACTTTCTGAGGTATTGAGGAAGCACTTTCTGAGGTACTGAGGGAGAACTTTCTGAGGTACTGAGGGAGCTCTTTCTGAGGTATTGAGAAAGCACTTTCTGAGGCATTGAGGAAGCACTTTCTGATGTATTGAGGGAGCACTATCTGAGGTATTGAGGGACCACTATCTGAGGTAATGAGAGAGCAACTTCTGAGGTACTGAGGCAGCACTTTCTGAGGTATTGAGGGAGCGCATTCTGAGGTATTGATGGAGCACTACCTGAGGTATTTCGTAAGCACTTTCTGACGCATTGAGGAAGCACTTTCTGAGGTATTGAGGGAGCACTATCTGAGGTATTGAGGAAGCACTTTCTGAGGTATTGAGGAAGCACTTTCTGAGGTATTGAGGAAGCACTTTCTGTGGTATTGATGGAGCACTTGCTGAGGTATTGAGGAAGCACTTTCTGATGTACTGAGGGAGCAAGTTCTGAGGTATTCAGAAAGCACTCTCTGAGGTACTGAGGGAGAACTATCTGAGGAACGAAGGGAACACTATCTGAGGTACTGAGTGAGCACTTTCTGAGGTCTTGAGGGAACACAATCTGATGTATTGAGGAAGCGCTTTCTGAGATATTGAGGGAGCATGATCTGAGGTACTGAGGCAGAACTATCTGTGGTATGGATGGAGCTCTTGCTGAGGTATTGAGGAAGCACTTTCTGAGGTATTGAGGGAGCACTTTCTGAGGTATTGAGAGAGCACTATCTGAGGCACTGAGGGAGCAAGTTCTGAGGTATTGAGGAAGCACACTCTGAGGTACTGAGGGAGAACTATCTGAGGTATTGATGGAGCACTTTCTGAGGTATTGAGGGAGCACTATCTGAGATACTGAGTGAGCACAAACTGAGGTATTGAGGAAGCACTTTCTGAGGTATTGAGAGAACACAATCTGATGTATTGAGGAAGCACTTTCTGTGGTATTGTTGGAGCACTTGCTGAGGTATTGAGGAAGCACTTTCTGAGGTACTGAGGGAGCACTTTCTGAGGTATTGAGGGAGCACTATCTGAGGTAATGAGGGAACAAGTTCTGAGGTATTCAGGAAGCACTCTCTGAGGTATTGAGGGAGCACTTTCTGAGGTACTGAGGAAGCACTAGCTGAGGTTCTGAGTGAGTACTATCTGAGGTACTGAGGGAGCACTTTCTGAGACTTTGAGGGAGCACTTTCTGAGGGACTGAGGGAGAACTATATGAGGTATTGAGGGAGCCCTCTCTGAGGTATTCATTGATCACTTTCTGAGGTATTGAGGTAGGACTTTCTGAGGTATTGAGGGAGCACTATCTGACGTACTGAGGAAGGACTATCAGAGGTACCGATGGAGAACTATTTCAGGTATTGATGGTGCACTTTCTGAGGTATTGAGGGAGCACTTTCTGAGGTATTGAGGGAGAAATATCTGAGGTATTGAGGGAGCACTTCTGAGCTATTGAGTGAGAACTATCTGAGGTATTGAGGATCACTATCTGAGGTATTGAGGGAGAACTATCTGAGGTATTGAGCGAGCACTTTCTGAGGTATTGAGAGAGCACTATCTGAGGTACTGAGGGAGCAAGTCATGAGGTATTGAGGAAGCACACTCTGAGGTACTGAGGGAGAACTATCTGAGGTATTGATGGAGCACTTTCTGAGGTATTGAGGGAGCACTATCTGAGATACTGAGTGAGCACTTTCTGAGGTATTGAGGAAGCACTTTCTGTGGTATTGATGGAGCACTTGCTGAGGTATTGAGGAAGCACTTTCTGAGGTACTGAGGGAGCACTTTCTGAGGTATTGAGGTAGCACTATCTGAGGTAATGAGGGAACAAGTTCTGAGGTATTCAGGAAGCACTCTCTGAGGTACTGAGGGAGAACTACCTGAGGAACTGAGGGAGAACTATCTGAGGTATGGAGGGAGCGCTTTCTGAGGTATTAAGGGAGCACTATCTGAGGCATTGAGGGAGCAATATCTGAGATAGTGAGGGAGCATTTTCTGAGGTTTTTAGGGAGCACTTTCTGATGTACTGAGTGAGAACTATCTGAGGTACTGAGGGAGCACTTTCTGTGGTACTGCGGAAGCACGAGCTGAGGTTCTGAGTGAGTACTATCTGAGGTATTCATGGATCACTTTCTGATATATTGAGGTAGCACTTTCTGAGATATTGAGGGAGCACTTTCTGAGGTACTGATGGAACACTCTGAGGTATTGAGGGAGGTCTTTCGAGGTATTGAGGGAGAACTACCTGAGGTATTGAGGATGCACTTTCTGAGGTACTGAGGAAGCACTTTCTGAGGTAATGAGGGAGAAATATCTGAGGTATTGAGGGAGCTTTAGCTGAGCTATTGAGTGAGAACTATCTGAGGTATGAGGACCACTATCTGAGGTATTGAGGGAGAACTATCTGAGGTATTGAGCGAGCACTTTCAGAGATTTTGAGGGAGAACTATCTAAGGTATTGACGGAGAACTATCTTAGATAGTGAGGGAGCCCTCTCTGAGGTATTGTTGGATCATTTTCTGAGGTATTGAGGTAGCACTTTCTGAGGTACTGAGGAGAAACTTTCTATGATATTGAGGGAGCAGTATCTGACGTATTGAGGAAGCACTATCAGCGGTACTGATGGAGAACTATCTGAGGTACTGAGAGAGCACTTTCTGAAGTATTGAGGGAGCACATTCTGAGGTATTGAGGGACCATAATCTGAGGTATTGAGGAAGCACTTTCTGAGGTATTGTGGGAGCACTTTCTGAGGTATTGAGGGAGCACTTTCTGAGGTATTGAGATAGCACTTTCTCAGGTATTGAGGAAACACTTTCTGAGGTTTTGAGGGAGCACTATCTGAGGTATTGAGGAAGCACTTTCTCAGGTATTGAGGAAACACTTTCTGAGGTACTAAGGAACACTTTCTGAGTATTGAAGGAGCACTATCTGAGGTACTGTGGGAGCAGGTTCTGAGGTATTGAGGATGCACACTCTGAGGTACTGAGGGAGAACTATCTGAGGTATTGATGGAGCACTTTCTGAGGTATTGAGGGAGCACTATCTGAGTTACTGTGTGAGCACTTTCTGAGGTATTGAGGGAACACAATCTGATGTATTGAGGAGGCACTTTCTGAGGTATTGAGGGAGCACTTTCTGAGGTATTGAGGGAGCACTATCTGAGGTACTGAGGCAGAACTATCTGTGGTATTGATGGAGCACTTGCTGAGGTATTGAGGAAGCACTTTCAGAGGTACTGAGTGAGCACTTTCTGAGGTATTGAGGGAGCACTATCTGAGGTACTGAGGGAACAAGTTCTGAGGTATTGCGGAAGCACTCTCTGAGGTACTGAGGGAGTACTATCTGAGGAACTGAGGGAGAACTATCTGAGGTACTGAGGGAGCACTTTCTGAGGAATTTAGGGAGAACTTTCTGAGGTACTGAGTGAGAACTATCTGAGGTACTGAGGGAGAACTATCTGAGGTACTGAGGAAGCTCTTTCTGAGGAATTAAGGAAGCACTCTCTGAGGTATTGAGGGAGCACTATCTGAGGTACTGAGGGAGCAAGTTCTGAGGTATTGAGGAAGCACACTCTGAGGTACTGAGGGAGAACTATCTGAGGTATTGATGGAGCAATTTTTGAGGTATTGAGGAAGCACTTTCTGAGGTATTGAGGGAGCACTTTCTGAGATATTGAGGGAGCACTATCTGAGGTACTGAGGCAGAACAATCTGTGGTATTGATGGAGCACTTTCTGAAGTACTGAGAAAGCACTTTCTCAGGTATTGAGGAAACACTTTCTCAGGTTTTGAGGGAGCACTATCTGAGGTATTGAGGAAGCACTTTCTCAGGTTTTGAGGAAACACTTTCTGAGGTACTGAGTGAGCACTTTCTGAGGTCTTGAGCGAGCACTATCTGAGGTACTGAGGGAACAAGTTCTGAGGTATTGAGGAAGCACTCTCTGAGGTACTGAGGGAGTACTATCTGAGGTACTGAGGGAGAACTATCTGAGGTAATGAGGGAGCACTTTCTGAGGTATTTAGGGAGACCTTTCTGAGGTACTGAGTGAGAACTATCTGAGGTACTGAGGGAGAACTATCTGAGGTACTGAGGAAGCACTTTCTGAGGTATTGAGGAAGCACTTTCTGAGGTATTGAGGGAGCACTATCTGAGGTACTGAGGGAGCAAGTTCTGAGGTATTGAGGAAGCACTTTCTGAGGTATTGAGGAAGCACACTCTGAGGTACTGAGGGAGAACTATCTGAGGTATTGATGGAGCACTTTTTGAGGCATTGAGGAAGCACTATCTGAGGTACTGAGTGAGCACTTTCTGAGGTATTGAGGAAGCACTTTCTGATGCATTGAGGGAACACAGTCTGATGTATTGAGGAAGCACTTTCTGAGGTATTGTGGGAGCACTTTCTGAGATATTGAGGGAGCACTATCTGAGGTACTGAGGCAGAACTATCTGTGGTATTGATGGAGCACTCTCTGAAGTATTGAGGAAGCACTTTCTGAGGTACTGAGTGAGCACTTTCTGAGGTATTGAGGAAGCACTTTCTGAGGCATTGAGGGAACACAATCTGATGTATTGTGGGAGCACTTTCTGAGATATTGAGGGAGCAAAATCTGAGGTACTGAACAACAAGTTCTGTGGTATTCAGGAAGCACTCTCTGAGGAACTGATGGAGAACTATCTGAGGTACTGAGGGAGCACTTTCTGAGGTATTAAGGGAGCACTATCTGAGGCATTGACGGAGCATTATCTGAGGTACTGAGGGAGCACTTTCTGAGGTATTTAGGGAGCACTTTCTGAGATACTGATGGAGAAATATCTGAGGTACTGAGGGAGCAGTTTCTGAGGTATTGAGGGTGCATTTTCTGACGTACTGAGGAAACGCTAGCTGAGTTTCTGAGTGAGTACTATCTGAGGTACTGAGGGAGCACTTTCTGAGGTATTGAGGGAGCACTATCTGAGGTACTGAGGGAGAACTATCTGAGGTATTGAGGGAGCACTATCTGAGTTACTGAGGCAGACCTATCTGTGGTATTGATGGAGGTTTGCTGAGTTATTAAGGAAGCACTTTCTGAGGTATTGAGGGAGCACTATCTGAGGTACAGAGGGAACAAGTTCTGAGGTATTGAGGAAGCACCATCTGAGGTAATGAGGGAGAACTATCTGAGGTACTGAGGGAGAACTATCTGAGGTACTGAGGGAGCACTTTCTGAGGTGTTAAGGGAGCACTATCTGAGGCATTGAGGGAGCAAAATCTGAGGTACTGAGGGTGCACTTTCTGAGGTATTTAGGGAGCACTTTCTGAGGTGCTGAGTGAGAACTATCTGAGGTACTGAGGGAGAAATATCTAAGGTACTGAGGGAGAACTATCTGAGGTACTGAGGGAGCAGTTTCTGAAGTATTGAGGGAGCACTTTCTGACGTACTGAGGAAGCACTAGCTGAGGTTCTGAGTGAGTACTATCTGAGGTACGGAGGGAGCACTTTCTGAGGTATTGAGGGAGCACTTTCTGAGGTACTGAGGGAGAAGTATCTGAGATATTGAGGGAGAACTATCTGAGGTATTGTGGGAGCACTATCTGAGGCATTGAGGGAGAACTATCTCAGGTATTGAGGTTGCACTTTCAGAGGTATTGTGGGAGAACTATCTGAGGTATTGAGGGAGAACTATCTGAGGTACTGAGGGAGAACTATCTGAGGTTTGGAGGAGCACTATCTGAGGTATTGAGGGAGAATTATTTGAGGTATTGAGCGAGCACTTTCAGTGTTTTTGAGGGTGAACCATCTGATGTATTGAAGGAGAACGATCTGAGGTAATGAGGGACCACTCTCTGAGGTATTGATGGAGCACTTTCTGAGGTATTGAGGTAGCACTTTCTGAGGTACTGAGGAGAGACTTTCTGAGGTATTGAGGGAGTACTATCTGACGTACTGAGGAAGCACTATCAGAGGTACTAATGGAGAACTATCTGAGGTATTGATGGAGCACTTTCTGAGGTATTGAGGTAGCACTTTCTGAGGTACTGAGGGGACACTTTCTGAGGTATTGAGGGTGCACTATCTGACGTACTGAGGAAGCACTATCAGAGGTACTAATGGAGAACTATCTGAGGAATTGATGGAGCATTTTCTGAGGTATTGAGGGAGCACTGTCTGAGGTACAGAGGGAGCAAGTTCTGAGGTATTGAGGAAGCACACTCTGAGGTACAGAGGAAGAACTCAGTTTGTGGGCGGCACGGTGGCTTAGTGGGCGGCACGGTGGCACAGTGGTTAGCACTGCTGCCTCACAGCGCCAGAGATCCGGGTTCAATTCCCGCCTCAGGCGACTGACTGTGTGGAGTTTGCACGTTCTCCCCGTGTCTGCGTGGGTTTCCTTCGGGTGCTCCGGTTTCCTCCCACAGTTCAAAGATGTGCAGATCAGGTGAATTGGCCATGCTAAATTGCCCGTAGTGTTAGGTAAGGGGTAAATGTAGAGAGAGGTATGGGTGGGTTGCGCTTCGGCGGGGCGGTGTGGACTTGTTGGGCCGAAGGGCCTGTTTCCACACTGTATGTAATCTAATCTAATCTAATGGAGCACTTTCTGAGGTATTGAGGTAGCACTTTCTGAGGTACGGAGGGGACACCTTCTGAGGTATTCAGGGAGCACTATCTGACGTACTGAGGAAGCACTATCAGAGGTACTGATGGAGAACTATCTGAGGTATTGATGGAGCACTTTCTGAGGTATTGAGGGAGCACTTTCTGAGGTACTGATGGAACACTCTCTGAAGTATTGAAGGAGCACTTTCTGAGGTATTGAGGGACCACTATCTGAGGTATTGAGTAAGCACTTTCTGACCTATTGAGGGAGCACTTTCTGACGTATTGAGGGAGCACTTTCTGAGGTATTGAGGGACCACTATCTGACGTATTGAGGAAGCTCTTTCTGAGGTATTGAGGGAGCACTATCTGAGGTATTGATGGAGCACTTTCTGAGGTATTGAGGGAGCACTATCTGAGGTACTGAGGGAACACTTTCTGAGGTATTGAGGAAGCACCTTCGGAGGTATTGAGGGAGCACTATCTGAGGTATTGAGGAAGCACTTTCTGAGGTATTGAGGGATTACTATCTGAGGTATTGAGGAAGCACTTTCTGAGGTGTTGAGGAAGCACTTTCTGAGGTACTGAGGGAGCACGTTCTGAGGTATTGAGGGAGCACTATCTGAGGTACTAAGGGAGGAAGTTCTGAAGTATTGAGGAAGCACACTCTGAGGTACTGAGGGAGAACTATCTGAGGTATTGATGGAGCACTTTCTGAGGTATTGAGGGAGCACTATCTGAGGTATTGAGGGAACCCAATCTGATGTATTTAGGAAGCACTTTATGAGGTATTGAGTGAGCACTTTCTGAGGTATTAACGGAACAGGTTCTGAGGTATTGAGGAAGCACTCTCTGAGGTACTGAGCGAGAACTATCTGAGGTACTGAGGGAGCACTTTCTGAGGTATTTAGGGAGCACTTTCTGAGGTACTGAGTGAGAACTATCTGATGTACTGAGGGAGAAGTTTCTGAGGTATTTAGGGAGCACGTTCTGACGTACGGAAGAAGCACTAGCTGAGGTTCTGAGTGACTACCATCTGAGGTACTGAGGGAGCACTTTCTGAGGTATTGAGGGAACTCTTTCTGAGGTACTGTGGGAGCACTATCTGAGGTATTGAGGGAGCACTTTCAGAGGTATTGTGGGAGCACTATTTGAGGTTTTGATGGAGAACTATCTGAGGTATTGAGGGAGCACTTTCAGAGGTATTGAGGGAGAACTATCTGAGGTATTGAGGGAGCACTATCTGATGTATTGAGGGCGAACTATCTGAGGTATTGAGGAGCACTATCTGAGGTATTGAGGGAGAACTATCTGATGTATTGACCGAGCACTTTCAAGAGGTTTTGAGGGAGAACTATCTGAGGTATTGAAGGAGAACTATCTTCGGTATTGAGGGAGCCCACTCTGAGTTATTGATGGAGCACTTTCTGAGGTATTGAGGTAGCACTTTCTGAGGTACTGAGGGGACACATTCTGAGGTATTGAGGGAGCACTATCTGACGTACTGAGGAAGCATTATCAGAGGTACTGATGGAGAACTATCTGAGGTATTGATGGAGCACTTTCGAGGTATTGAGGGAGAACTACCTGAGGTATTGAGTGAGCACATTCTGAGGTACTGAGGAAGCACTATCTGAGGTATTGAGGGAGCACCTTCTGAGGTATTGAGGGACCACTATCTGAGGTATTGAGTAAGCACTTTCTGACCTATTGAGGGAGCACTTTCTGACCTATTGAGGGAGCACTTTCTGAGGTATTGAGGAAGCACACTCTGAGGTACTGAGGGAGAACTATCTGAGGTATTGATGGAGCACTTTCTGAGGTATTGAGGGAGCACTGTCTGAGGTACTGAGGGAGCACTTTCCGAGGTATTGAGGAAGCACTTTCTGAAGTATTGAGGGACCACAATCTGATGTATTGAGGAAGCACTTTATGAGGTATTGAGGGAGCACTTTCTGTGGTATTGAGGGAGCACTATCCGAGGTACTGAGGGTGCACTTTCTGAGGTGTTGAAGAAGCACATTCTGAGGTATTGAGGGAGCACTTTCTGTGGTATTTAGGGAGAACTATCTGAGGTACTGAGGCAGAGCTATCTGAGGTACTGAGTGAGCACTTGCTGAGGTATTGAGGGAACACTTTCAGAGGTACTGAGCGAGAACTATCTGAGGTTCTGAGGGAGTACTATCTGAGGTACTGAGGGAGCACTTTATGAGGTATTGAGGGAGCACTTTCAGAGGTATTGAGGGAGAACTATCTGAGGTATTGAGGGAGCACTTTCAGAGGTATTTAGTGAGCACTTTCTGAGGTACTGAGTGAGAACTATCTGATGTACTGAGGGAGCAGTTTCTGAGGTATTGAGGGAGCACATTCTGACGTACGGAGGAAGCACTAGCTGAGGTACTGATGGAGAACTATCTGAGGTATTGATGGAGCACTTTCTGAGGTATTAAGGGAGCACTTTCTGAGGTACTGAGGGAAATCTTTCTGAGGTACTGCGGGAGCACTATCTGAGGTATTGACCGAGCACTTTCCGAGGTTTTGAGGGACAACTATCTGAAGTATTGAAGGAGAACTATCTTAGGTATTGAGGGGGCCCTCTCTGAGTTATTGATGGAGCACTTTCTGAGGTATTGAGGTAGCACTTTCTGAGGTACTGAGGGGACACCTTCTGAGGTATTTAGGGAGCACTATCTAACGTACTGAGGAAGAACTATCAGAGGTACTGATGGAGAACTATCTGAGGTATTGATGGAGCACTTTCTGAGGTATTAAGGGAGCACTTTCTGAGGTACTGATGGAACACTCTCTGAGGTATTGAGGGAGCACTTTCGAGGTATTGAGGGAGAACTACCTGAGGTATTGAGGGAGCACTTTCTGAGGTACTGAGGAAGCGCTATCTGAGGTATTGAGGGAGCACCTTCTGAGGAACTGAGGAAGCACTATCTGAGGTACTGAGGGAGTACTTTTTGAGGTACTGAGGGAGAACTATCTGAGGTACTGAGGGAGCACTTTCTGTAGTATTGAAGGAGCACTTTCTGAGGTATTGAGGGACCACTATCTGAGGTATTGAGGAAGCACTTTCTGACGTATTGAGGGTGCACTTTCTGACGTATTGAGGGAGCACTTTCTGAGGTATTGAGGAAGCACACTCTGAGGTACTGAGGGAGAACTATCTGAGGTATTGATGGAGCACTTTCTGTGGTATTGAGGGAGCACTATCTGATGTACTTAGGGAGCACTTTCTGAGGTATTGAGGGAACACAATCTGATGTATTGAGGAAGCACTTTATGAGGTACTGAGGGAGCACTTTCTGAGGTATTGAGGGAGCACTATCCTAGGTACTGAGGGTGCACTTTCTGAGGTGTTGAGGAAGCACTTTCTGAGGTATTGAGGGAGCACTTTCTGTGGTATTTAGGGAGAACTATCTGAGGTACTGAGGCAGAACTATCTGAGGTACTGAGTGAGCACTTTATGAGGTATTGAGGGAGCACTTTCAGAGGTATTGAGGGAGAACTATCTGAGGTTCTGAGGGAGCACTATCTGAGGTATTGAGGGAGCACTATCTGTGGTATTAAGGGAGAACTATCTGAGGTATTGAGGGAGGAATTTCAGAGGTTTTGAGGGAGAACTATCTGATGTATTGTGGGAGACCTATCTTTGGTATTGATGGAGCACTTTCTGAGGTATTGAGGGGACACTTTCTGAGGTATTGAGGGAGCACTTTCTGAGGTATGGAGGGAGCAACTTCTGAGGTGCTGAGGAAGCACTATCTGAGGTATTGAGGGAGCAATAGCTGAGGTACTGTTGGAGCACTTTCTGAGGTACTGTTGGAACACTCTCTGAGGTATTGAGGGAGCACTGTCTGAGGTACTGAGGGAGCAAGTTCTGAGGTATTGAGGAAGCACACTCTGAGGTACTGAGGGAGAGCTATCTGAGGTACTGAGGATGCACTTTCTGAAGTGTTGAGGGAGCACTTTCTGAGGTATTGAGGGAGCACTATCTGAGGTATTGATGGAGAACTTTCTGAGGTATTTAGGGACCACTATTTGAGCTACTGAGGGAGCACTTTCTGAGGTATTGAGGCACCACTATCTGAGGAATTGAGGAAGTAATTTCTGAGGTATTGAGGGAGCACTATCTGAGGTATTGGGGAAGCACTTTCTGAGGTATTGAGGGAGCACTATCTGAGGTATTGAGGAGGCACTTTCTGAGGTATTGAGGAAGCACTTTCTGAGGTACTGAGGGAGCACTTTCTGAGGTATTGATGGAGCACTTTCTGAGGTATTGAGGAAGCACTTTCTGAGCTACTTAGGGGACACTTTCTGAGGTATTGAGGGAGCAGTATCTGAGGTATTGAGGGAGCAATATCGGAGGTACTGAGGGAGCACTATCTGAGGTATTGAGGGAGCACTATCTGTGGTATTAAGGGAGAACTATCTGAGGTATTGAGGAAGCACTATCAGCGGTACTGATGGAGAACTATCTGAGGTACTGAGGGAGCACTTTCTGAGGTATTGAGGGACCACTATCTGAGGTATTGAGGAAGCACTTTCTGAGGTATTGAGGGAGCACTTTCTGAGGTACTGAGGGAGAACTTTCTGAGGTACTGAGGGAGCACTTTCTGAGGTATTGAGAAAGCACTTTCTGAGGCATTGAGGAAGCACTTTCTGAGGTATTGAGGGAGCACTTCCTGAGGTATTCAGGGAGCACTATCTGAGGTACTGAGGGAGCAAGTTCTGAGGTATTGAGGAAGCACACTCTGAGGTACTGAGGGAGAACTCTCTGAGGTTTTGATGGAGCAATTTCTGAGGTATTGAGGGAGCACTATCTGAGGTACTGAGTGAGCACTTTCTGATGTATTGAGGAAGCACTTTCTGAGGTATTGAGGTAACACAATCTGATGTATTGAGGGAGTACTTTTTGAGGTACTGAGCGAGCACTTTCTGAGTTATTGAGGGAGCACTATCTGAGGTACTGAGGGAGCAAGTTCTGAGGT